>NW_019719361.1:918118-951417 GCF_002891405.2 Cryptotermes secundus | reverse complement strand
CGGGAGAAGAACAGGAAAAACGCTGAGGTCATCAGTTCTTGGGGAAACCTAAGTACCCGGAGGAAACTTACCCCAATGCCACTTTGTCCACCACAAATCCCACATGACCTGGACTCGAACCCGAGTCGCCGCTGCAGGAAATCGGCGGCTAATCGCGTGAACTATTGCATGGACTAGAAAACTAAATTTTGTTGTTAATAGTTTATATAGGTTCTGTATGGGTATGAAACTTGGTCTCTGACATTAAGGGATGAACATAGACTGAGGGTGTTTGAGAACAGGGTGTTGAGGAGAATATTTGGACCGAAGAGAGATGAAGTAACAGGAGGTTGGAGAAAACTGCATAATGAGGAGCTTCATAACTTGTATTCTTCTCCAAGTATAATTAGAATGATCAAGTCAAGGAGGATGAGGTGGGCAGGGCATGTAGTAGGAATGGGGAGGCGAGGAATGCGTATAGGATATTGGTGGGAAAGCCAGAAGGAAAGAGACCACAGGGAAGATCAAGGCGTAGGTGGGTGAACAATATTACAATGGATCTTAGAGAGAGAGGATTGGATAGATCTGGCTCAGGATAGGGACCAGTGGAGGGCTCTTGTGAACAAGGTGATGAACTTTCGGGTTCCATAAAATGCTGGGAAATTCTTGAGTAGCTGCAGAATTGGCGACTCCTCAAGAAGGGCTCAGCTCCACGAGTAAGTAAGTAAGTACATGCTATTATCACCGCATTATTGAAGAATTAAATTCACAGAATAATTAGATCGACGCTCGAGCGTCCCAAGGCTTGCAGGATGGTGTATGCACATTCGCACGCCTCCCCGGACTGGCATCAATAGGGTCACTTCTCCCTTACCCATTCCCACTCCGGTTCGCGGTATGTTTAGATTGCGCTGATGGTGCGAGCGAGAAACACTTTACACGTTATTTTCTTTTGGCATGCCTTTCTTTTTCTCATTTCCGTGACGGTCGTGTCGGGATTTATTTTTTAAGAGGCTAGAGTTGGGNGGGGGGGGGGGTGGCAGGCAGTATTCTTATGGGGCCAGTATTTCTCATAAACACGGAACTGTCTCTCTATCTTGGTCGGCGACATTTTGACTGCCGCTGCTGCTGCCGCCTGGAGGAGAAATTTCATAAACAGGCCAAGTACCAATCTACTGCCGTCACATCAACAGGGATTGGTTTAAAGAAGTCCTGTGGGCACGGAAAGGAACGCTGTCTCTTGCCAACAATTATATTGTCACGTATCCGGGTAATGCGACAAGTAATTAATGGGTTCCGGATCAGATGAAGCGATTCATTGGAGAAATTGCACCAGGCGGAATTACTAACTCTATGGGACACGAAACAAATTCTTCAACGTCTGATTGCTCTGACGATGTCTGTTGCTGGTTCACTTCTGCCTTCTTCCTCTGATTTCTATATCTGCTCTGTTCTTCTCTCTTCTGCTCTGTTCAGATCTGTTCTGCTCTCTACAGCTCTATTATGCTCTGTTCTGCTCTGTGTTATACTTTGTTATGCTCTGTTCAGCTCTGTTCTGCTCTTTACAGCTCTGTTATGCCCTGTTCATATCTGTTCTGCGCTGTTCAGCTCTGTTTGCTCTGTTCCTCTCTGTTCTGTTCTCTTGTTCCGTCCGCTCGGTCTGTTCTATTCGACAGTCAGACAGTCTAGAAGACGCCCTGTTCAAGGGTTCTGTTTTGTGTTCTTCGATGCAACGGTAGCTAGCGTGTTGGTTACCGAGGGAACTGAACTTGTTCTGGTTTTCATTTCCTTGGTAACGGCCTGTTATGTATGCGTAGTCGCGTGAACCTGTTTAATTGTCTCCCAGACAATGATTCATTTACTGTTCTTGTTGTAGCCGTTGTCTAGCAATGGACGCTCGCTCTGACTCCGATATTCCTTGAAATAACTCCTCAATTATCCTCACGAGGCTGAATGGGCCCCGTTCCAGATCCACTTATTCTCAGAAAATCTCGTAGCGCCGGGAATCGAACCCAGGACCTCTGGATCTGTAGCCAGGAACTCTGACCACTAGACCACAGAGGCATGCTTTATTAATTGCAGTTGTCCACAGTAGATGGGGTTGTTTTTCGTTTCGTCTCGACGGATAAGCAAATCCTGCAAGTGACGGTGCATCGCGCTGTTTAATGACGCACTAGCTGTAGGAATGCGATGTGTATGGACGCCCCCGCATGACTCCCTCTGAACAGACGAAAGTTATCGGGGGCTATTGCCTTTTTCACTCTTCGATTGCCTCGTCTTTTATTTTCCTTCCGCGACGCCGACAACGACGTCTCTCTTTTCTTGTACTCACACTTCTCTTGCTTCACTCATCCTCGGCGGTACTTTCTCCCTCCTTATCTTTCTTTCTTTTACCAATGGTCGAGTTCTAATGTTTGGAATCTGAGCAGAAACCACAATGCTACTCTCCTATCAAAATGGTGTAAGATGTTTCCCAATTCTAATAGATTTATGGAAAAGGGGGCCCTTTTTAACATCTTCATGCCTTCCTACACTCGAGATATGAACAGATTTGGAATCTGTACCGAATTTAGTCGAGAAAGATCCTGAAAATTGAAGATAGCAGCATCTATCTGTGGCTCTGCAGTCCTCTGTTGGACCTTGGCAGCCTTTTCTGTTTCTTATTCCTATACACAGTCGGTAGGACTCCTTGGACATGGGATCAGCCCGTCTCTACGCCGCTATCTACACACAGAAAAACACAGAACAAACACAGATATCCATGTCTTGAGATGGATTCGAACCCACGATTCTGACCACGCGGTCAATGTTATCGGCTGTAGTGCCTCATGAAGATGGAATTTTGAGGGTGGGGAATTTGCTCACATTGGCTGAGATTTTAAAGAGATGATGTTGCTTTCTCGGGTTGGTATGTAAGAGACCTGTGCACGCAGTTGACCAGACACCCAACCAGCCAGATATTTAGTTATGACAATTGATTTACGAAATTTTTCAGCCACTGTTTCAGTTAAGAATGGCAATATTAGTAGAACGGCCGGTATTCAGTTCCCGATAGGAGACAGGATAATTCTCTTTGCCACCACGTCAAGGTCACTAATGGGATACTCAGAATTCTGTCAAATTGGTGCGTAAAATAGGTCCGATCGTGAAGCCGACCTCTCATCCGTAATAGTTCTGAGGCGGATTGAGGGGCTCTGAAGACCTACAAGTCCGCCAAAATCTAGAAATACTCGTACATTTTTTCACTGTCACGTTTCTTTCCCATTCTACCTCCACGAGAAGGCAAAAAGATAGAAAAATCAATCTATTATTTTTTTTATTGCTAGTGGGGTGGGACTAAGTCCCTTGTACTGCGGCCACTTCTGGCCTATTGTACCAGCCCCAGATGATAGGTGAGGGTGATTGTGGAGCAATTGGTGGAAAGAAGATGGGCAGGGGAAACCGAAGTACTCGGAGAAAACCTGCCCCAGCGCCACTTTGTCCACCACAAATCCCACTTGACCAGACCCGGGATCGAACGCGGGCCGCCGCTGTGGGAAGCCAGCAACTAACCGCTTGAGCTATGGCGCGGCCCAGACAGAGATCCTCTTTTTAATTCTTCTAAAAGAGGTCACAAGCCGTGTTTTGAAGTCCGGACCGCTGGTATAGATTTCAGCAAGACTGATATCCTACGAAGATCCAAACTGTCCCTATCTTAATATTTTCGCATTTTCAACGGCAGCGCGAATTCACGTTATCATCCATTTGATGGGACATCTGTCCGCCATATTTTGTGTGATAATGAGTTTACCGTACGTGCGTGTTCAGAGCGCATTCAGGCAGTAGGTCTATTAACGGCATTTGATTTGAGTAACGCTTGTCTGTCATTCATTGCACTGAGAACTAATGTAATTCTACGTCACACCTTATTGCAGTTTAGATGTGATGGCTCTGATTCTATTAAAGTTCTGTGGCCACGTCTGCATACATAGGGATATTATTGTGTGCTACACGTTAGGGGTTCAGTAAAGCCCTGTGTGCTATGTCTCCAGTAATGGCAACGTTAATTTTCTGCAGTCAAAATACAAAGAAAAATTAATATACCTGCTAGTTATTCGGAAATTCTCGTGCTTGACTGTTGGTAATGAAGTGAGTATTTCTCAATGAGGTTTTCGTGGGTTTCCACAGACTCTCCTGCCAAATGCTAAGCAATGTCTCAGTATGTAGCAATACAGCTTCATTTTTCGTTTCAGTTAAAGATTGTCTTTAAATTCGACGATCTTCAAACTGTACAGTTATTATTATTATTTGGTGGGAAAGCCAGAAGGAAAGTGACCACTGGGAAGACCAAGGCGTAGGTGGGCGAATAATATTAAAATTAATCTTAGAGAGACAGGATGAGATGGTGTGGATTGGATTGATCTGGCTCAGGATAGGGACCAGTGGAGGACTCTTGTGAACGCGGTAATGAACATTCGGGTTCCATAAAATGCTGGGAAATTCTTGAGCAGCTGCAGAATTGGCGGCTCCTCCAGAAGGGCTCAGCTGCCTGAGTAAGTAAATAAGTAAGTAAATTATTATTATTTAAATTGCAAATGATTTTCTACCCGGTAGCAGCGGTACTAGAATAAGACACAACACATAAGTAACACACAAAATACAAAATAACACACCACACTAAAAAAACGCAGGACACAAAACTACACAAAATGAACATAATGCAAATACGATTTACAACTGCAATGTTTAGTAAGCTAAGAAACTACATTGAAAGCAGAAATACTGAGGAAGTTAAGCAACATAGGTGATATTACCTTGCATATGTCCATAGATTTCTCTTTTATATGCGTACTGAGTTGATAAGAACTTAAAAGAGTTCAATAGCATACGCTAGTTCCTTGTTCACGAATTTTTTACCCTGAAGATGGAGGCTATACGTTCCTACGAAACATCGGTTTGTACAACATCTACTCGGCGCCCATTCCAGAAGACGGCATTATTCAGAATCCAAATTAGAATGAAACAAAATATGAACCATTGTAAAAATTTGAGGTGAGTTCTCATGATAGCTTTGAATATTTCACTTCAACGCTCATCGAAGGTCCGATGTCAAAATGAGTGCTTGGTTTAGAACCCCCCAGACAAACGTTCCCATCATTTTTGGTCCCCATAAACAAACCGTCTACTCAGTGACGGCATAGAACCTTAAATCTGAATTTATGTCAACGAGAATTTCAACATTTCATCGAGCTAGATTCACAGATAGACCTGATCAAACAGAATGCGTAGGAAATCAAAAATATTTCCAATGAACACCTTTTGCCTTATAAGATTTGAGGTTTTGATAGCGGTGACTATGAAGAATGCCGTCTTCTGGGATGTGGCGCCGTGTAGATGTTCTATAAACCGACGTTTCGGAAGAAAATTCGCTTCCATCTTCAGGGTAGAACGCTGAACAAGCGTGAGCATGTGGTTGCAGACTGCTGGGTAACGTACATCAGAAAAGAGAAATATATGCAAATGTTCGGGAAATTTATTTTAAATGGATCAGTATCGAGTGGATGGGAGGATAATATTAAAATATTTCAGTGAGCTGTAGGAGACGGAATGAATGAATGAATGAATGAATGAATGTATAAGGGGTGGGCCTTCTTGGCCCTTGCGCCGCGACCATAGTGACCTATTTTGCTTCTCCTTCCAGGAGACGGGATAGCTCAGTCACTATAGCGATGGGACACAGGCTGGAAAGCTAGGCTTTGATTCCTGGCGGTACTACATTTTTCTAGTCTCCACAGTGTTGAGACCGGCTTTATGGCACATCTAGCCTCCTATCTAATTAGTACCGGGGGCAAAGCGGCAGGGTCATGAAGCTGACCACTCACCTCCATCTAGTGCCGATATTAAGAATAGTGGGGCTATATCTCCACTCCCCATACGTCTTCATGCACAGCAAAAAAAAAAAAATACTGTGCGTACTTATTTAAGCTATTGTTTAATTAAGCGGTCTCCGTAGTCTAGGGGTAACGTTCCCACCTCATGACTCAAGGTGCGCGGGTTCAAACCCGGCGGAGGTCGTGGAATTTTTAAGGGCGGAAAAATTCAGGGAACAAGTCCACCGGGAGGGACTTTAAGCCGTGGGTCCCGTGTCGTAGATTTACGGCACGTAAAAGAACCTCATGTCTCTAGGAGACCTCTGAGCAAAATTAGGCAACAAATTTCCCGTCCAACTAGTTTCCAATGCCTCCGGTAGATGGGAGAAATACCAGGTACCGAGGGCCGACCTTGTTGCCTGAACGGGGCTGATAGCACGCACCAGTATCGGTGGGGTATGGAGACAGTATAAATTAAAGGGGGACGCACAATGGATCAATAACTGGTCTAAGTGCATGGGGAAACCCACCCCCTCTAATACTAATACTAAAAGAATAGTGTTTTATTAAGCACAGGGAGAACTTTACTTGATTTCAAGGAAATATGGAGTAGGGATAGGAAATCGTCCTGATTGTTACCAAACTTCAGGGATTTTTTTTCTGCAGTTGAAACGTCCGATCATTTATTCGGGTGATAACCCTAACCTGCTTCTTTTATGCCCGCTAATATTTGCTCCATAAGGAGATCATAACCATAATCAAATAACTACCAAACTAACTAAAAGACAAAACTACGTGATCTGTAGTCAGGAAGCGAACTATACCGACTGAGCGACCGCCGCTTTTAGGCGAATTTAGTGCCAA
Source organism: Cryptotermes secundus (assembly GCF_002891405.2). Lineage (NCBI taxonomy): Eukaryota > Metazoa > Arthropoda > Insecta > Blattodea > Kalotermitidae > Cryptotermes > Cryptotermes secundus. The sequence continues at coordinate 944,725 of NW_019719361.1, read as the reverse complement.
GTTTTGCGGATAGAGGGTGTCACATGGTCACCGAACGGATCTCCACGGTCGTTAATCTCGATTTTCTAGACCGCAGCCGCTATTTCCTTGAAACAGCTCTTCAATTATCCTCACTAGGCTGAGTGGACCCCGTTCCAGACCCACTACTTCTCAGAAAATCTGGTAGCGCCGAGAATCGAACCCGGGACCTCTGGATCATTGGCATAAAATGACTACCAACTTAACCAAATCGCCGTGGAACGAATTCTTCACTGAGCCTCTGCTGGTTACGGCAATTTTCTTCCTATCTGAACCACCAGTGTTTATCACTTTGTTTGTAATAGTATTTGACCCTACCTTGGTTTAGTTTACATCTTCACGTACATGCGTAGGCCTCGTGCTGTCCTTTGGGGTCTGACTGCCTGTAGCTGTATAGAACAACCCAGCAAACACAACCATGACGACCATGACTTGAACAGGAGAGAAATGGACAAATGCTTGCTTCCTGAAAGCGAATGAATTAGGAACAAAGCTATTTTTCGTTTCTATTATAAACCTTTTCAATTCCTTTTCAGACTATAAAAATACAATTTTTTTTAAATTACTGTAGGAACTAACTGAGGCAGGAGCTTCTAAAGACTTAAAACATACGTAAAGCCTCAAATATCCTCGTTTAATAAGATGAACAGACGCTGTATTTCCATGACTGGGGTTCGCACTTAGTGAAATTAGTTCGTTTCGAGTGTCAGGACATTGGAACGCTCCCTAAACACATAGAAAAGTTCTCGAGGGGAGATTCCAAGAGACAAATCTTCACAGCATCCCGAGTCCGTACGCTAAAGGGGGGGCCACTGGTGGGAAAATATAACTTCTCAGTGCGCTAAGACAACGGGGAACCCCCCCTTCTCCCACTCAATGCATGCAGAGCTAACGGATAAAGGCTCGCGATTGGAAGGGACAGACAGACAGGCAGGCTCTGTCGTTTTCTATAGACGATTCGTCTGTCGGTAGGTACGCTTTGCAATCTCATCAAAACGTCGAAGAAAAAACTAGAAGCTTTATTGGCTATTTAACTTCTTACTTTCATTTGATGAGAGCGAGTCAATCTACGTTAAATACTTTATAGTGTCTGAAAGGAGGATCCGTAAGGACGGTGTCGTAAAGCAAGGACTCGCTTCAGAGCGAATTGGTTTCTAAATTCTTATAAGTTTAAAATGCAAGTAAGAAAGGCGGAACATTGAACACGTTCTGATACAGTCGTTTGTTGGACTTAAACAATACGCAAAGATAGAACGAGAGAGAGACGAAAGGAAATTGAACTGACGGATACGAATGGAAGGAAGAAAGGAATAGATAAATAAATCAAGAAAGAGAGGGAGAAGTAAGATAAAGAAAAAAGGAAAGAAAGTGAAAGAAAGATGTAAAGGGAAGAAAGAATGGAACGGAAAAATTAAAAAACAAGAAGAGAAGAGAATAATAATTGTACAGACAAGGAAACGAAGAAATAACGACATAAAAAGGCAAAGAATTTACCGAGGAAGAAGACAGAAAATTGATTCTGTCTTGTGCAATGCGAGTATATGTAATGGACCTAAATGGAAGAGGTCTCAGTAAACCAGTGCTGATGTTAGAGAGACAGGGACGAGGAAACGGGAGAGACCGTCTGAGACGATCAAATCAGTAAGAGCGTGTTGGTCTGGCCTTGTAGCACTCAAACAAAAATGAGGATGTATAATTTAATTTAGTAGATATATAATTTTCCGGTCTAGAAAGCCGTGACTAACGGCACTGGGAATTCATTGCGTTGACCACGCGACACCCTCTATCCACTAAAGTTGGCACTAAATTCGCCGACAAGCGGCGGTCGCTCAGTCGGTATAGTTCGTTTGCGGACTAAAACGACGGAGTTTGTTTTTTTGTTTGATTACTTTTTTGCTTTTTTTTTTAAACTGAGAATCCACGAAGCAATTTTGTGTTTAAGAACTTATGACCCTGTTTGTGTTTACATTTTATTGAAAAGAAGAGAATTGTTTCGAATTAAAGGCGGAGAGGAGAAGGCTTTTGCTGAATGGGGTGCAGATTGTTACGAAGGGTGTCATCTCTGCGAAATTAAATCAGTGTGAACTTTAAACTGCTGAACTTTCATTCTTTCTTCGCAGAATATAATTCAGACTTTACGAAAGACTGGAGATGGGGGTTGGGGGTGTTGCGCAAGGGTGACTGATGAGGGAGGTTTCGTCCAGTGGCTGAGAGGCGATGCTCAGCGTGCGTTAAATTGCATCGTGAGCACAATTTCTCGCTCAATGACAAAAATACGAAAACCCATCCAGACATTTAGAAGAATTTTCCTCCTACAAGGACGAGTTATCATGGTTCTTCTTCTGGATGAAAAATCCACCGCAGCTTGAAAATTACTGGTAGAACTTAGGAATGTTCTCTTTTTTTTTTAGATTGTTTTCCTTAATACGGGTTTACATTGAATGTAGAACTTTCCTGGGTATTATATTCGCTCGCTTTCAGGTCTGTTAGTCGTTTTACTGAAACCGCGCAAAATTAAAATCTCACACACACACTCATACACTCACGCATACACACTCACACACACACTCACATGCATACACATACACACTCACAAACACACACACACGCATACACATACACACACATGCATACACATACACACACACACACATGCATACACACACACACAAATATAAATTTATCAAATATGATACAACTGTAGTTGTTGATTAAATTTAGAAACTACGTAATAATTTTATAATAATGTACATTTTATTTTGCTGAACATTAAAATTGTGGTTATCATTATAATTTGGGCCCGTTATATTCATACAAATTCGATATGTAATGAGTTCTACTATTATTATTGTTTTTATCGTTGTTAATTACTAATTTTTTGTTTGATGATATTTCTCTTCATTACGAGAACCAGTGCTGATGCTGCGTTGTGTTCTTTCTTGCCGTCAACACAATTTGGTATCACTGTGTTACATTGGTTTTATTCAGTGACTGGTACATGTTTCGATCCATATATGGATCATCATCGGGCAGTATTCTAAATACGTCACTCCTTATTGAAAAATCCTAATATGAATCCATATTAATATTAGTGGTTAGGATCGTTATGATGCTAATTTTGAGGTAATTTAATAACGAGTGATGTATTTAAGAATACTGCTTGAGGAAGTTCCAAATATGGATCGAAACATGTAAAAAAAAAAAGGTAAAGCTATCCCTGTAAGAGGCCATGAAGGCCCATACGGTTGTGAGACGTCGAGGTTTCCACATTTTATAGACAATCGGCTCACAGATGGCGGTGAAGATGTCATCCTTACGCACCGGTCACCCTTTATCCCCAGGAAGATTCCTGGTACTCATTTCTGTTAGAGACCGAGTCGACCCCAGGGTCATAGTGCGACTGGAAGGATTAGATAAATTGAAAAATACAGTGACCTCAACGGCAATCGAACCTGCGACCTCGCGGCTAGTAGAATAATACAACCAGCTACGCTACTGTGTGCCCCCTCGAAACATGTAGCAGTCACTAAATAAAATCAACGTACGATAATACAGTGATATTTGATTGATTTAATTAAAAAAAATTGATGGCAAAAAAGACGTTATGACACACAACAGCATGCAGACAATAGCCATAGCCAGAATATCCTTTATGAGTACACAGTGGATAATTTGCGTGAAAACAGAAGGAAACTTGCCGTACGTTCTTCACCTTACCCTCGGTCTATCGGTTGCAGAGTAACAGGCTGAAACATGCAAAATGGGTTCATATCCATCTGTTGTAATTTGAACCATGTTTCATGCAGAAACAGAAGCGTTGTCTACTTAATTATGAAGGTTCTGCAACGTAACGCAAATTAGTTGAACCAATCTTTATGGTTGGAGCGATGGTGTTACGGGCTACTGAGTTTTCTTTTCCGCATTAATGGAGCTGATGTAACGGAAAACGCCAGAAAATTCCGCACAGTGATTTAGGGCGCAAGAAGAGCATTTATCTCCCTACATAAGTAGGCTTCGGGCATTCGAAACCTTGAAAGACTGGCATATTGACCTTGTAACTAAAGAGCCAACGAACCAACTAAATGACTCACTGACTTGAGGGTTTTATTATTATTATTATTATTATTATTATTATTAGAGGGGGTGGGTTTCCCCGTGCGTCCTCCTTTAATTTCTACTGTCGCCATACCCTACCGGTACTGGTGCGTGCTATCAGCCCCGTTCAGGGAACGAGGTCGGCCTTCGGTACCTGATATTTCCTCCATCTACCGGAGGCATTGGAAACTACTTGGGCAGGAAACTTGTTGCCTAATTTTGCTCAGAGGTGTCCTAGAGACACGAGGATATTTTACGTGCTGTAAATCTACGACACGGGACCCACGGCTTAAAGTCCCTCCCGGAGGACTTGTTCCCTGAATTTTTCCGCCCTTAAAAATTCCACGACCTCCGCCGGGTTTGAACCCGCATACCTTGAGCCATGAGGTGGGAACGTTACCCCTAGACTACGGAGGCCGCTGACTTGAGGGGTTCTTCTAAAAAAAAAAGGAAATCGTAAGGTAAAGCTATCCCTGTAACAGGTCGTGGAAACCCATAGGGTTGTAAGACGTCGAGGTTCTCACATTTTCTAGACAATCGGCTCACGAACAGCGGTGAAGTTGTCAGCCTTACGAGCCGGCCGCCCTTTACCCTCAGGAAGATTCCTGGTACTCATTTCTGTTAGAGACTGGAAGGATTAGGTCAATTGAAAAATCGAATTACCTCATCAGCAATCGAACCCGCGTCCTTTACTTCTAAAGTTAATAAAACACCTTCAATGTGCATTTATTTATCGTTTGTTGTGGGCCGCATGAATAATAATAATGATAAAATAAACATTTTCATTAATTAATTGATTCATTCATTCATCAATGGCTCTACAGCCCTTATTTGGGTCCTGGCATCTTCTTCAATTATGTAATCTTTTTTACACAGACGGTAGGACTACTTGAATGGGGGATCAGCCCGTCACATGGCTGCTACCTACACACAGGACAACACAAAGACGGAATAAACGCACACACAAACATCCATGTCTTGAATGAGATTCGAATCCACGATCCCGATTTTCAAGCTGGTGAAGAGAGTCCATGTCTTAGACAGCGCGGCCACTAAGATCGGATAAATGAGCGTATTGCCTGCATCTAGTAGGGGATAAATAATTGTATTAAAAATAAAGGTAATAAAGGTACCAGTTTGTTTACATTCATGAGTAATTCCACAAAGCAAAATTGATGTATATCACGCCAGAGGAACTAAAATTTCGGAGCGTTCTTATTCGAGGGTTGACTCCGGGTTTCGAGATGAGAATCGCTGATATAGTGTCTAGGCGGAAACTTATTCCCTTCGGATATTGTTTTTAGTAATCTTCCAATAACGTTGAAATATGACCTCCAGATGTTTTTACTTTGCCAGCGAATTTTACGCAAAAGAATGTTAACTATTTATGGAAGAATTATTTCCTTCGGTTAATGGAACATTACATAGGAAAGGAAATGTCGAAGTACTTTACGGCATGCGTAGAAAAAGAAAATAGAAACAGGTACATAGAAGATCAGACGTAAAGCTTGTTGTTTATAGGCAGGTCTCATAGCGTTTCTGCTTAGAATGGCCCTGCTCTCCTGCCATATTCCCCTGTGAACTACCTGCTATACATGACATCTTAAAAGTCGCGATAAATTTAAAGACAGAACTAAAAGCCACAGAGCTCGAATGGCGTAAGTACCCGAAGGATTATTCTTAGGAAAAAAAACAGACGTACCTTAAATCCATATTCTTTGATTTGTAGTTCATGTATGGATAAAAGAAACCTACGGTGTCAGTGATGGAATTTTCAACTAGTCTTGCCTGACTGCTCTATGTTTGTTCAGTAATTATTACATAAAAAGATCTGTACTTATTGTATGCCGCAGGTGAAATAAACCGTAAAACATTTAGCACTGTGTTTAAAATGACCCGTCGTTTTAAATTTACGAAATCGTTGTCCATCTACAACTGAGGAGTTTGAGCAAACTGAAGGTCGTGGGTTCGATTATCGATGAGGGCATTGGATTTTTTGATTGACCTAATCCTTCCCTCCGCATTATGGCCCTGGGTTCGGCTCAACCTCTAACAGAAATGAGTACAAGGAATGTTGCTGGGAATAAAAGGCGGCCGGCGCGTAAGGACAACAACCTCACCGCCATCTGTGAGCTCATTGTCTAGAAAATGTGGGAGCCTCGACGTCTCACAACCCAACGGGCCTCCATGTCCTCTTACAGAGGTAGCTTTACCTTACCATTTACTGATAACATATCCATGGGGCACCCGATTAGAATGTTGAGTCCAGTGTGGAGTTTCCATTGCCTTGGTCAGTCTTCTCAGGCAAATGTTAGGGTTACTTTAATAATTTGAAAAAGGTTCTACAGCCGCGTTGGGCCCTGGCCTCTGATTTTCAGTTTCATGATCATTTTACAGACGGTAGAACTCCTTGGACGAGTGATCAGCTTTTCGCAAGGCCTCTACCTAAACACACGACAACACAGAATAAACACACATACATACCAAAATCCATGCCTTTATGGGATTCGAACCCATGATCCCGGCTTCCGAGAGAGCGAAGATAGTACATGCCATAGACCGCTCGGCTACCATGCCCGGTCTTCCAAATCATTTTTTTTCCTTGGCACTGCAGCCCCAGTGGGCCTAGGCCTACCTCCATGAACTCCGTTCACTTCGGCTTTTCTAGACCTTACACATACGGTAGGACTTCTTGGGCGGGTGATCAGCTCATCGCAAGGCCTCTACCTGTACACAAACACAGATAAACGCACACACACAAACTAAACATCCATGCCCTGAGTGGGATTCGAACCCACGATCCCGGTTTCCAAGCGAGCGAAGACAGTACATGCTTTAGACCGCTCGGCTACCGTGACCGGCTCCAATTCATTACCTAGGCAAATTTTCCCTTGTCCTTAATTAATTAATTACCAAGCAATGAAGATTCATGGGTGAGTGGTAATATAGTTCCAAGATTATTTTTTTTATTGCTAGTGGGGTGGGACTAAGTCCCTTGTACTGCTGCCACTTCTGGCCTATTGTACCAGCCCCAGATGCTAGGTGAGGGTGATTGTGGAGCAATTGGTGGAATGAATATTGGCAGGGGAAACCGAAGTACTCGGAGAAAACCTGCCCCAGCGCCACTTTGTCCACCACAAATCCCACGTGACCAGACCCGGAATCGAACCCGGGCCGCCGCGGTGGGAAGCCAGCGACTAGCCGCTTGAGCTATGGCGCGGCCTCCACGATTCTTAATCTCGAAACTTGAGCTTCACGCCCCGGCCGCTTTACCACCGAGGAAAGAGATTTCGGTACCCCTTGGATGGGAGATTGAATGGCTCGTGTAACTGATCTGGATGCACTGGAGAAGAGAAACACATCTTTCGCATGCCGGAAATCGAGTCCCGACCACCCAGCCCGTAGCCAGTCGATATACCGACCTCAGATAATCGCCTATCCATTTTCTCCATCTCATTCTGTACGCATGCGCACTGCCGTTTGTGCTGCGATGACGGGTTGTACCGAACTGGCCACTGGACAGGACAGTTCAGACACACGCATTTTGCATATCTGATTAGAACAGATTCGATTCATGTGTGCGAATAGGCACTGGCGGTCCGACTACACTCATAAAATTTTCATGGTCTTCCTCAGTGCCTCCTGGCGTTAGCTGAAATATTTCCTCGAAGTAAGCCATCACCGTCTCCTTCCAAATCCTCGGAATTTAAAACCGTACTCTTGCCTTATTCGAAGCTGTATAAATTGTGAAAATTTAACATCCTTAAGCTCATTGATTACTTTTGATTACAGTCGGTATAGTGACTGGCTACGGGCTGGACGACCAAGGGGTCGGAGTTGGAGTCCCAGTAGGGTCAAAAATATTATCTTCTCCACGTCATCCAGACCGACTCTGGGGCCCACCCAACCTCTTATCTAATGGGTATTGGGGGTACAGCGGTCGGGGCGTGAAGCTGACTATTCACAGCCAACTAGTTTCGAGGCCAAGGAAATGTGGATCTATACATCCATTCCCCATACACCTTCATGGCGTAGTGTTTAATTAGTTAAGCACAGAGACAACTTTACCATATCTTCTTTGCGGTATTCTGTGTAGGAAAAAGCATTTAAGTATTAATTCATATTCTATATTCCTGCTTAAGATGAGAGTTCCTGGAGCTACTTCGGTGAAACTGGAAAGAGTGTTCATATTGCCACTCCTAAGTTTTGAATCAGTGTTTTTAAGGAGCAAAGTTTTGAAACATGTCTGGAAGTTTTCTGTACAGGAAGAATGGCAGTGGGTCACTTGTGGGTCAGTGGGTGGGAGTATTCTTAGCGTTACTGAAATCTCCGCCTGGAACTAAGTAAATATGAGGCAGTATTGGAAAGTTCAGTTCACTCTCCTTCAGTTCATACTGTTCGTTGGAAGTTGTCACTTCAATTGTAGAAGCAGCTAAACTACATTTTCTGCTGTCTAATTTTGTATAGGTCTAACGTTTATTTAATATTTGTTTACATTGTCGCTTGTTAGTGACTAGACAAGGCGTTTGGATTGAAAATTAAATTTATTGATCACTTACAACTACAGTTTAACGGATCTATACACTCTATGAATCCCTACTCTAAACATTAAGGATTCTATATTTACACCAGAAGTTGCTATATAACAGCTCCCAAAAATGGGTATTTCTCTGCTTCCATTCTCACACTCTCGCTTGTTGGTGTCTGGCTCGTAACTCCTCATGAAGGCAAGTAAATGTTTTCGCTCGGTCTGTTGAATTCCTATAGCCTCCTCCAGCACAGTCATTTCTTTCTTCAGTCTTCTCGAGATCAATGATCAAGATTTTTTCCTCTACACTACATGCATTTGTTTGGAAATGGGGCCCCATCTTCAACGAAGGCGGGGTCGGTTTATGAGGACACGCACACAGCCAAAAGTACATCTCAAATTATCTTCTCTAGCTCGCCCTCACGCAGCGACAGTAACAAACCAAAACTCGGGTAATGCTTGCTACCATTCAGTGCAGAACCTTTTGTCTTCTCGTCTATGTCTAAAAACATAAAAATTAGAATACGCAAAACTATAATTTTGCCTGTGGTTCTGTATGGGTGTGAAACTTGGTCTTTGATATTAAGGGGGAAATATAACTGAGGGTGTTTGAGAGCAGGGTGTTGAGGAGAATATTTGGACCGAAGAGAGATGAAGTGACAGGAAGTTGGAGAAAACTGCATAATGAGGAGCTTCATAACTTGTACTCTTCTCCAAGTATAATTAGAACGATCAAATCAAGGAGGACGAGGTGGGCAGGGTATGTAGCACGAATTGGAAGGAGAGGAATGTATATAGAATACTAATGGCAAAGCCAAAAGGAAAGCGACCGCTAGGAAGACCAAGACATAGGTGGGCGGACAATGTTAAAATGGATCTTTGAGAGATAGGATGGGATGGTATGGATTGGATTGATCTGGCTCAGGATAGGAACCAGTGGAGGGGTCTTGTGAACACGGTAATGAACCTTCGGGTCCCATAAAATGCCGACAAGTTCTTAAGTAGCTGCACAATTGGCGGCTTCTCAAGAAGGGCTCAGCTCCATGAAGTTAGATCGACCTCGCTCTTCACAGCGACGTAGAATGGATTTCCTAACATAAACCAGATGTCTAGGCTGTACCCTAATGTGTAGTTCAGAATCGAACCTGAGACCTCAGGAATAGTGACCACTCAACCGTCATGTTACGGCAGAGGAGCACAATACTGATGAGTTAAGCTTCTCCGTGACTACGAAGACAAGAATTCTTGCTGGACAACCAAGAAGATGTTGGAACTGTAAACAGGAGGAAAGAACGGATGCACGGTGGAACAGGAAGAAGGAAAAGCTGAGCCTCTGGGCTTACAAAGGAAGTGGAGAAAAAACTGGAAGAAGGAGGGAGTGAAGAGGAATTTGTCTTCGGGAATACGACTCCTGACGTGGACCTCATTTGTCGGCAGGAGAATAGACGTGAGACGGGGAGAGGAGTGGCGGTAAACCCGTCAATAAATGTTAGGAAGAGAACACGACCGCTCCAGAAAGAAAAATATATAAAGACAACAGGGGTTTCCAGTGTTTTATTTAATTGAAATGAGACCTCCTTCTAACAGGGTACTCGTGACGACTTATCGCACCACCCACAGGAAGAAACGACGGATACGACTTTGATATCTTCCAGAGGAGACCCACGTTCAGTTCTAGGATCGTTATTTTAAAAAAATGGTGAATATTCTCGCCATAGTATTTCGGCTTTATACTGTAGCATGTAAGGGTGTAATATTGCGTGCTAATAAGGGACCTCCGAGCACCATAACAAATGTCTGTGTATACAATTGGTCCGCATGTTCTAACGATTATACAGGGCGTTCAATCAAGGAGGAAACTTGGCAACACCGTTGACCGGGCCCAACATTCTTCACAAATTGCTGCTGTAACTGTAACGGTGCGCGTTTATCAGCGCTAATGACTCATTCTGTTATCAGCAGTTACAGAAGGAATTTATGAGGAATGCTGGGTCGGGCAGCGTTGTTTCTAAGTTTTCTCCTTAACTGAAAACAATGTATATACAACTATCTGAAAAATATAATACCATATCGTTTAATAAGCACAGTAAAATCTCGAGACATTTATTCTAGTACCACGATTCTAATTCAGCACCGTAACTCTCGTCTTTCTAATAAAATTTTAGTAAAGTAAATGTGACCCGCTGGTCACGGTGGCTGAGCGGTCTGAAGCATGCACTATCTTCACTCGCTCGGGAGCGAATCCCACACAAGGCATGGATGTTTGTGTGTGTGTTTATTCTGTGTTTGTGTTGTCCTGTGTTCAGGTACAGGCCATGTGACGAGCTGATAACCCGTCCAACGAGTCCTACCGTCTGTAAAATGATCATGAAACTGAGAGATCAGCCGTATACTCCAAAGTGGGAGTGAGAGGAAAGCGAGAGAGAGAGAGAGAGAAAGAAATAGGACCCGTACAGATGTCTGTAATCTCTCGCCTTCTTTACGTTACTAGGACCATAGTTCTGTAGTTCGAGAGGACATGCTCACAGCGCGACTAATCATTGCAGGAGGCCACAAGTTAGGTCATTAGAACTCGGTCTTGTCCTCATAGAATTTAAAGATGAACAGATAGCTTCACTTTGCCTGCCGTAATTAATCATAGTGCGTGCTGACGCCAGATTTCCAGCATGTCTGTTATTTTCCTGCGTCTACTTGTAACGGGCCGAAGTACTGGCGTGTACCTCCTCAGTTCTTCTCAAAAAGGACATAAGTGTCATGTAAAACTATCATGTTAAGCTACAGGCGCCATACAATTATTTTGTTCTCTACCTTAATTAATTACCATCTAATTAAGTCACAAATTAATGACACACTCTACTTAAAATAGGAGGCTCTGTTACTGTTAAACCTGTCGCATGTGTATATATATATATACCACCTTTGTGATCTAGTGGTCCGAGTTCCTTGTTACAGATCCTGAGGTCCCGAATTCGAGTCTCGGCGCTACCAGATTTTCTGAGATGTAGTGGGTCTGAGACGAGGTCCACTCAGCCTCGTGAGGATAATTGAGGAACTATTTTAAGGAAATAGAGGCTCTGGTCTATAAAACCGAGATTAACGGCCGTGGAGAACCGTTGCGCTGACCACGCGACACTCTCTATCCGCAAATTTGTCACTAACTTCGCCGACAAGCGGCGGCCGCTCGGTCGGTATAGTTCGCTTCCTGACTAAAACCACGGAGTTTGTTTATTTTTGATCAGCTTCAAAGAACACGCATTCTTGAGCTATTTAGGTCTCCAGGAAATATTTCTTTCGCTGTGGAATACGGAGATTAATCACCGTAACCACAAAAGCGTGCCACTGGGCCATCCTGGGTCAACACAAATTCAGTTCCCGTAGGTCAGAATCTTTCTGTTACAGTAGAATATTTTAAGTATTTTCCCTTCAGAGTTGCTCTTAAATCCAGCTTGTCCATTTACGGCAGTAAGTTGATTTCATCTGGATAACTTTGAGCGCCTACTTCTGATATGATTCTTAACAAGTCCCAAGATGGCTAGTATACGCGTATGTAACTCTCGTGTTGTACGATAGTAATTTAAGTTTTCAACACCAACACGTCATATATCAAATGAAATATTTGCAGGATATAATTTAGTTCTATAGGTAGGTACAGCTGCAGCCCCGTGCTTAAGCTGGTTCCTCGCTCGCCGATTTTCCTACCCTGATATTGGAGGCGATACGTTCCTCCGAAACGTCAGTTCACACAAGATCTAAACGGCGCCACATCCCAGAAGACGGCAATCTTTATGTTAACTTTATTTGTATAACAAATATTTCTAAATAATTCATGCAGACGAAGGAAAGAATGAAAGCGGGTTAATTAATTTCTAACAAAAAATAAGTAAAAGTAAAGTAAAGCTATTCCTGTAACAGGCCATGGAGACCCATAGGGTTGTGAGACGTTGAGGCTCCCACATTTTTCTAGACAATCGGCTCACAGATGGCGCTGAGGTTGTCAGCCTTACGCGCCGGCCGCGCTTTACTCCCCAGGAAGATTATTTAATTAATTCCTGGTACTCATTTCTGTTATAGGCTTAGTCGACCACAGGGCCATAGTGCCGCTGGAAGGATTAGGTCAATTAAATAAACCTCATCGGGATTTGATCCCGCAACCTTCCGGCTTGTAGCATAGTGCCTCAACCAACTATGCTACCGTGTGCCCCACAGTTTCTAATAATGAACTAAGTAATAGACGGGCTTATTGTATAAAAAATCTTTAAACTGAAGAATTTTCGCCTCAACTTTCCTGCAAAATTTTCCAAGCATTATCATCACTAGTATCAGTGCCCACCGTTGGAAATTTCCCTTTAATCACTTTCATGTACCTCCAGTCCTCACAAACTTTAAGACACGTGCATCACTTTGGCTTAGGTTTCGTCGTGAAATTCTATTCGCTTGCTGATCTCTTTGGTACGAGCCAAATGCCCAGCCCATTGTCGAGTCACCAGCATTGGATGAACCCTGAAAATTAAAATAGGCCTTCTGTTTTATCGTCTGCGTTGTGTTCAGTGTATTGCTTTCAGTTTGTAGTATTGAATCGAATTGATCCCTAAAAGTATGATATGTCCGAAATCCATTTATAAAGCATTTGCACTGAACCATACAATTTGTTCGTTTTGTAATCCTACATCTATCTCATGTGAAGCGCCTTTTTTTGACAGTGCATTTTGAGCTATTGTGAAATGTATATTGATGGTACCGTAGAAACTGTTATATACTCATTTATGCGTGTTGCTATCAACCCGGATTCATGAAGAGAATGTCACTTCTGAGATGTTATTTCCGCTTTCTATAGTATTTGAAAAGTAAAAATAAGCAAATTGAGGGCTCCGGGAATTCGCCCACTTAGCCTCGTGAGGTTAATTGAGCTATTTCAAGGAAATAGCATCTCCGGTCTAGGAAACCGAGATTAACGGCCGTGCGGATCCGTTGCGCTGACAACGTGACACCCTCTATCCACTAAAGTTGGCACTAACTTCGCCGACAAGCGGCGGTCGCTCGATCGGTATAGTTCGCTTGCGGACTAAAGGCCACAGATTTTGTTTTTATACGTCGGTATTTTTTTTTTTTAGTGCTGGATTTCGTCGACAGCGGTTCATATTTTTAACAAAGACCATTCCTTGGGCAGATTTCTTTTGACCGTCTCAACGTAGCATTATATCCCGCGATTTGAAGAATTCCTTTCTTGAAGCAGGAAGTAATGGAAATGTACCAAGGAGGTCTGTTGAAATACTAGCGGTATGTATACACGTGTCCCTCTGCGCTATGCATACACATTAACTGAGCAGATGGGGTTATGTATTCTACGAGGACCACGCCTGTTTGGTTGACATGTTTAATGACGTTTCGTAATCCTATCTGGCCATGAAGTTTGTATATTTTCGCTGTTGCTTTAAGAAAAAACATAAAGTTAGGACTGCTAAAAGTCTCATGATTTGTGCAAGAACCTAAACGTGGGTTCAAGTCCCGATGAGATAATTGGATTTTTTTTTCAGTTACCCTAATCCTTTCAGCCGCATTAGGCCTTGGGGTTTAATTTGCCTCTAACAGAAATTAGTACCAGGAATTAATTAAATAATTTACCTGGGGAGTAAAGTGCAGGGATAGCTTTACTTTTTTTACTTACTTATCTATTTGGGCTTTTATATCAAAGGTAATATCAATATATCAGTTTAATTTTTTTAACTAAACTAACTTCATGGAGCTGAGCCCTTCTTGAGAAGCCGCCAGTTGAGCTGCTGCTCAAGAAATTTCCAGCATTTTATGAAGCCGAAAATTTATTACCTTGTTCACAAGAGCCCTCCACTGGCGCGTATCCTGAGCCAGATTAATTCAGTCCATACAACCCCATCCTATCTCTCTAAAATCTATTTTAGTATTATCCACCCACCTACGTCTTGGTCTTAGCATTGGTCTCTTTCCTTCTGGCTTTCCCACGAATATTCTATATGTATTCCTCTTCAATCCGTGCTACATGTTCTGTCCACCTCATCCTCCTTGACTTGATCATTCTAATTATACTTGGAGAAGAGTACAAGTTATGAAGCTCCTCATTTTGCAGTTTTCTTCAACTTCCTGTCACTTCATCTATACTTGGAGCAAATACTCTCCTCAACACCCTGTTCTCAACACCCTCAGTGTATGTTCCTCCCTTAATGCCAGAGAAAAGTTTCAGACACATACAGAACCACGGGCAAAATTATAGTTTTGTATATTCTATTTTTCTTTATGTTTTTGGACAGCAGACGAGAAGACAGAAGGTTTTGGACTGAATGGTAGCAAGCATTGCCTGAGTTCAATCCCCTCTTAATTTACTCCTGAATCAGAATATGTGGAGTCAAGCGAAGATGAGCCTGTTCCAGCCTTTATGTATAATTTGTTGCTGTAGTTTTGACACCACGACTTTTCAGCAGAACATTTTATTACCTTACTCTTTCTTCTTCTGCATACAAGTCAGAAAATGCAACTGCTTGGCAGGGGATTATTTTGGACCTCTGATAGGTTTCATCAGGGATTGTGACAGGTGGACGACGTGTAACCCTGATCGCGCGGTTCCTAAGAAGGAAATTTCCTGTCTTCTACTCTTCTTATGCGAGACTACAAAGGTCGACGGGCAGAATATTGTTTATATATACGCATATAATTCTATCTCAATGCGTTTAGGGTGAGGTTTGATTGTGACCACACGTTAACATATTCCTAATGAGTAATTGTACAAATTTTATTTCGTTTATATTTTAACATGAACGTGTTGTTGAATCATTGCATTTTTTTCGGACCATCTCTTCAGGATATTATATTCTTATGACCCTGTTTTTATGCGCCTGGCGGCTAATATGGAAAAGTTAGCAATCCCATGTGTGTTAATAAGGATGCATGTATGAACAAATATTTATATCGTTCTTAGTGATGATAGTGTTAAATTCATTAAGTTTCTAATAAACAAAGCTTTATCACACAATAAACCTTACACCGGTTCTATCATCGGACCATGATTCAAGCCTGAATTTCCTTAAAAAAGAAAAGTATAAAAGTAAAGCTACCCTTGAAACTGACCGTGGAGGCTCATAGGTTTGTGAGACGTCGAGGCTCCCACGTTTTCTAGACAATCAGCTCACAGATGTAGGTGAGGTTGTGAGCCTTACGCGCCAGACGCCATTAACCCCCAGGAAGAATCCTGATACTCATATCTGTTAAAGGCTGAGTCGACCCCAGGTTCATAGTGCGGCTGGAAGGATTAGATCTATTGAAAAATCCAGTGACCTCATCAGGAATCGAATTTTCCGGCTTCTAATATAGGAATTCGACCAACTAATCTACCGCTTTATTACTGCTTCAGAGGCTGTCTTCTTAGATTCCAAAAATGAAAGATAAACCGAGAAAATGAGATGTTAAGGGGAACAAGAAAATTTTCTATGATCCTATAACTCCCACAGTATCAAAGCCTGTTGAAGGAAAATTTATGCTGCCCTGGCTATGACAAAACCTTTGAAGAGCTCGTAACTTAAGACTGGATTAAGTGTAGAGTATGTCAGGGGTATTGGCATGTTGCCTGCCCCTGATATGAGCTCACTCCTGTGCTTCAACATGATGTTTATTAGTACCCAGCCTTAGATGAGGTACACTCTAGCAATTGAGGACTTTCTTTGTAAGAAGGCGCATTTCTTCCTTTTTTGAAAAGAAGCAAAAACATTTTGTAGACCTATTAATTGATGCTGACCGCCTATTTTATCTAGTGGTCAGAGTTCCTGGTTACAGATCCAGAGGTCCGGGTTCGATTCCCGGCGCTACCAGATTTTCTGAGAAGCAGTGGGTCTGGAACGGGGTCCACTCAGCCACATGAGGATAATTAAGGAGATATTTCAAGGAAATAGCGGCTCCGGTATAGAAAACCGAGATTAACGGCCGTGGGGATCCGTTGCGCTGACCACGCTAGACCCTCTATCCGCAAAAGTTGGTACTAACTTCGTCGACAAGCGGCGATCGCTCGGTCGGTATAGTTTGCTTGCGGACTAAAACCACGGATTAAAAAGATTATTGTATGATGTTTTTGAATGCATTAGAAATTCAAGTTTTCATTTTTTCCTCTCATGTAAAAAGTGTTATTTATTTTTTTACTTTTTTCTTGTTTCTGAAAGCATAATATTAAGTGTTTAATCTTAAGGGAACTTAAAGACTTAACATATTGTTCGTAACTTCTTTCCCTCATCGATAAATAATCAGCTACACACAGGAATATTTTCATTTGAAATTATCTGAGAAATATCCGATCTAAATGAACCTTCAGGTGACTCGACAGTGCTTCGTGTTAAGTCTCCAATACCGGATTTAATAAAAGTTCTTTCAACGATTTTTGAGTTGCTTTAGGCGTACAGATAGTTAATAGGCGCTCCTCAGGATTGCGGAAGGACCTAAAAAGGATTATGTACAGTAGTGTAACACTTGTTAGCCACATTGGGTGTAACCGTGGTTTTAGCTCTGTCACTTTGTATGGTCGTGACATAAAGTTTGTCGTGTCACCATCTGTTGGTCGCATTTGCATTCAGTTTTGCATAAAACTCCATCTTGAGCAGCATGTGCTAATTTTCTCTCGGAATTGGAGCAAGGAAAAATATGAACTACAAGTTTACCAAGAGTTCGGTCCACTCATTAAGGTCAAAAGTGGAGCAAAGCTTCTATGGTTTTAACTTATTTCAGAAATGGCACAACAGTTACATTTTGTGGAGGAAACACCTCGCTCACCTAGATCTGGCTGTGTTCTTGTAATCATATACAGGGTGATGCTATTTCCGTTGCATATAATTTAAATAAATTCTTCTTATCTACACGTAAGCTTTAATTCTCCAAGTAATCACTTCATATGGGGCGTTAGGCATGAGGCATGTTACTGAATATTGTTTTTAATTTTTCTGTCATTCCTGTCTACTAAAAGACCATGTCCTACACTTACGGCATTTGAGCCTCAGTTGTCAAGCCCTTAATCAGTTACTCAGCTGTCTGGATCATCCTAACGCTTTCCTGCTATAGTCCAATACCCATATTCTGAGGGGGCACGCAGTAGCGTAGTTGGTTGAGGCACTATGCTACAAGCCGGAGGTCGCTGGTTCAAGTCCCGATGAGGTGGAATTTTTCAATTTATCTAATCCTTCCACACGCACTATTGCCCTGGCGTCGACTCAGTCTCTAACAGAAATGAGTACCAGGAATCTTCTTGGGGGCTAAAGGGCGGAGGGGGCGTAAGGCTGAGAACCTCACCGCCATCTGTGAGCCGATTGTCTAGAAAATGTGGGAACCTCAACATCTCACAATCCAATTGGCCTCCACGGCCTGTTACAGGGATACCTTTACTTTACTTACTTATTAGTAGTCTGTTCCGCTCGATGGATACGGGATAGCTTAGTCCAGTGGTTGTCGACTTTTGTGAGACCTCGGCCAGGTAAATTCTTTTTTCTGTAAGACGAGGGCCCGGTACTGGGCCGCGGTCCGGCGGTTGAGAAACACTGCCTTAGTCGGCATAACAACTTATTTACGGACTTGGAGGCCAAGGAAGCAGGCCTCTATTCCTGGTAGTGGTAGAGATTGTTCTGTTCTCTGTAGCGTCCAAATCAACTCTAGGGCTCATTCAGCCTCCTGTCTATTGGATGTTAGGAGCCCCTTCCCTGAGGGGTGTAGCGGCAGGAGCGTGAATCTGATCACTGACCTCCATTTAATGTCAAAGCTAAAAATGGTGGAGCTGTACCTCCACTCCACTATACGCCTTTGAGGCATAGTATTTACAGAATTAAGTGTAGGGATAAATTTACGATACCTTACCCTTTATCTCGCGTAGGTGAGTGGATAATATTAAAATGGATCTTAGAGAGATAGGATGGGATGGTATGGATTCGATTGATCTGGCTCAGGATAGGGACCAGTGGAGGGCTGTTGTGAACATGGTCATGAATCTTCGGGTTCCATAAAATGCTGGGAAATTCTTGAGTAGCTGCAGATTTGGCTTCTCCTCAAGAAGGGTTTAGCTCCATAAATAAGTAAGTAAGTAAGTATTATTTGTTTTTATTGCTAGTGGGGTAGGACTAAATCCCTTGTACTGCGGCCACTTCTGGTCTATTGTACCAGCCCCAGATGATAGGTGAGGGTGATTATGCAGCAATTGGTGGAATGAAGATTGGCAGGGGAAGCCGAAGTACTCGAAGAAAATTTACCGCAGCACCACTTTGTCCACCACAAATCCCAGTTGACCAGAACCGGGATCGAACCCGGACCGCCGCGGTGGGAAGCCAGTGACTAACCGCTTGAGGTATGGCGCGACCAAGTAAGTAAGTAAATAAGTACCCCTTATCTCTCTGAAGCCAGCCTGAAGATATAGCACTCAGAGTTCCAGAATATTCTTCTTCTTAACCGGGTCAGTAAAGTGTCTGCTTCTACACGAACCGTCATATCTTACTTCACGGTTCCGTGAAAGTTATTTTTTGAGATTTGAATTTAGTTTTGAAACGAGGGAAATGAACGCCAGCTACAACTGCAAGAGAGATACTTCACTGTTGCACGAACTAAGGGCGCCGTTACTAACTAGTTCTAACACTGGCATCGGTAATCTGCGGTAAATTTCGTGGAAAGCAAAGGGAAAGAAAGGGAAAAAGGAAGGTTTTAGCTAGGTAATTTTCTTTTTAGATGGCTCTTATAGTATGGTCCTTCGGCTTCTTTATGGAGCAATGAGGCAACGGTGTTGAAGGCAGTGGCGGGATATTCTGTAGCTTTGTGTACAGGGCTACCAACTTGTGTACCTTCTGCAGTGAGCAACACAGTTAATTGATTGAATCTCACAAACTCCCACCATTTCACAATATCCTGAGCAAATTATATTATTCCGTTTATATCGTGGTATATAGAACCGTTATTAGGGAACGATCGCGAAACAAAGAACGAGACAACGGCCATTGGTAGCCAACGGTTTCTTAAAACATGTAGCAGTAATAAAGCGGTAGATTAGTTGGTCGAATTACTGTGTTAGAAGCCGGAAAATTCGATTCCTGATGAGGTCACTGGATTTTTCAACAGATCTAATTATTCTAGCAGCCCTATGACCCTGGGGGCGACTCAGCCTCTTAACAGAAATGACTACCATGAATCTTCTTGGAGGTAAAGGGCGTCTGGCACGTAAGGCTAACAACCTCACCTCCATCTGTGAGCTGATTGTCTAGAGAACGTGGGAGCTTCGACGTCTCACAACCCTATGTGCCTCCACGGCCTGTTACAAGGGTAGTTTTACCTTTATATTTTTTTTAAGGAAATTTAGACTTGAATCATGGTCCGATGATAGAACCGGTGTAAGGTTTATTGTGTGATGAAGCTTTGTTTATTAGAAACTTAATGAATATTAACACTATCATCATTAAGAGCGATATAAATATTTGTTCATACATGCATCATTGTTAACACACAGGGGATTGCTAACTTTTCCATATTAGCCGCCAGGCGCAGAAGAACAGGGTCACAAGAATATAATATCCTGAGGAGTTGGTCCGAAAAAATTGCAATGATTCAGCAACATATTCATATTAAAATATAAACGAAATAAAATTTGTACAATTACTCATTAGAAATATGTTAACGTGTGGTCACAATGCAACATTACCCTAAACGCATTCAGACAATTATATATATATATATATGCCGGTCACGGTAGCTGAGCTGTCTAAGGCATGTGCTATCTCGGAAGCCGGGATCATGGGTTCGAAACCCACACAAAGCATGGATGTTTGTTGTGTATATGCGTTTATTCTGTGTTCCTGTTGTCTTGTGTTCAGGTAGAGGAGGCCTTGCGACGAGCTGATCACTCGTCCAAGGAGTCCTACCATCTGTAAAATGATCATGGAACTGAAAATCAGGGGGCTGTAGAGACAGGGGGCGTGGGAAATATATATATATATACACACACACATGCACATATGAACACATATATACATGTGGGTTCTATTTGTCTTACGGTCATGAGGGTAAATTTAACCCCACATTTTACGTAATAATTGACTTGCACTGTAAATTGTCTCCCTCTTTCACCCCCAAGTGGGGCTGTTGTCACAGGTTGGGTAACGCTTTAAGATGCCTTTGGTTAGACGCGCCACTGTGTAGGGCTGAGTTTTATAGCAGAGAGTCGACTCTTATTATGCACACTTCACCCCCCACACCCTGCACTGCAGAGCACTTGTGTGTGCTTGGATGTGGCAGATCCTCAAAGAGCTGTAGACTTGGAGCCATGGTTCAGGGGACGCGGAAATGGGTCTCCAGAGTCGCAAGCCATTAACAGGCTTTCAGGATCATCAATGTCCCCTCTTCTCTTTTGCATTACACACGGATTTCAAACTACTGCATTTTTCTTATATTTAAAATTACTATACTACAAAACGCCATGTTAAGTGGGGCCCTTGTAACCACGGCTTGGCGCGTCCTCAAGTTGCGGATGGAGGAGACGCTCTCCAGGTATGAAGGGAAGCTGCGAATATATTGAATAAGAAGTCGTGGACAGCCGACACGGGTTTGTCCTGCAGCTTGGGGGTTGGGCGTGGGGCTAACAACTCCTCAACGTAAAAATAATCTTTAACCATAACGGAGCGAGGAATGACCGTTATTAGAAGACCGTAATGGGCAGCGCCCATTTGAGTTGTGAGATAGGCGTCAGTCAGCGAGGATCAGATCCTTTCAACACGGAATTTGATGAATATACGCCTTTGGTAGCCGTTGTTAGGCGACAACCGGTGAAGACACAACAGACTGAGAAATCGTAGTGTGTGCTGTAATGATTTTTTTAAGTGTGTATCCTTGAAACTGTTATAGATAATTGTAAAGGGCCTGCTAAATCCAATTACCAATCCAAATCGCATATACAGTCACTTAACCCGTGAAAAATGATAACAGTTTGAAATATTTTCCGTTTGTTGAATATTTTACGAAGTACAAGAATAAATTTTGTTCCGACAGGCTTTGTATTATTAGATTGATATCTATAGTAAATGGTTTTCAGTGCCAGTTAAGTATGCAGTTAAAGGCCCCGCCATAGATCAAGCAGTTAATCGCTGGCTTCCCAGTGCGGCCACCCGGGTTCAAACCCGGGTCTGGTCAAGTGGGATTTGTGGTGGACAAAGTAGCACTGGGGCAGGTTTTCTCAGAGTACTTCGGTTTCCCCTGCCAATCTTGATTCCACCAAATTCTCAATCATCATAATCACCCGGGGCAGGTATAACAGGCCAATCAGTGGCCGCCGTGCCGAGTGGACCCAATTGGACTCCACCCCCCATTATGAGAATTTAAAAAAAAAGTACGCAGTTATGATAAAGAAAGTAAAGTAAGTAAAGCTATCCCTGTAACAGGCCTTGGAGGCCCATAGGGTTGTGAGACGTTGAGGTTCCCATATTTTCTAGACAGTGGTTCACAGATGGCGGCAAGGTTGTCAGCCTTACACACCGGCCACCCTTTACCCCCAAGAATATTACAAGTATATTCCTGGTACTCATTTCTGTTAGAGGCTGAGTCAACCCCAGGGTCATAGTGCGACTGGAAGGATTAGGTCAATTGAAAAAATCCAATGACTTTATCGGGACTTGAACCCGCTTGTGGCATAGTGCCCCAACCAACTACGCTACAGTGTGCCCTTTTGGAAAATAAGTACATCCAATTGGAGGTCACCAATCTAATTTTCTTTTTGAGGGTAACGTTGCATCTGTGGATTCGCTTTATGGCGGAGTTTCCAGGAACGCAATGTCATAAAAGCGACTCCCACTGTCATGAGATTCTGTGTATTCAACTGCTATAGACGAGGGCTATCGAGCCTGGGGTTCGTCCCCCTCCCCTTGCGAGCCCAACTACCTGAGGCCAGATTTCTGCCATGTCTTTATTTGTCAGCCTAACGAACATTTTTAGTTCTTCGCATCTTCACTAGAAGGTGCCGGCCGATTCGAAGCCTCAAGGAACACTTTCTACCATCTTATTTTCAGAAGAAATAGGCGTGTCTCAGTACTCTACATGCCTCAGACGTTCCCATATAAACTTTGAGCAAGAGTGGCCTAAAATTTTGTTCGAACGGGCGCGTGGCGTATTTCTAAATATCACATTTGTCTCACAGATTTTCTGAATATAAGCAATAAGTTCATTTGATATTAAAATTTTAATTTTTCTTTAAACGTAAGCGCTCCTATTATTTATTTATTTTATCATTATTATTATTAACGACCGCACTCTGGCCTAGTGGTCAGAATTCCTGCCTACAAATCTGGAAGTCCCGGGTTTGATTCCTTGTGCTACCAGATTTTCTGAGAAGTAGTGTTTCTGGAACGGGGTCTACTCAGCCTCGTGAGAATAATTGAGGAGCTATTTCAAGTAAATAGGGGCTCCGGTCTAGAAAACCGAGATTAACGGCCGTGGGGATCCGTTACGCTGACCACGCGACACCCTCTGTCAGCAAAAGTTGGCACTAACTTCGCCGACAAGCGGCGGTCGCTCGGTCGGTATAGTTCGCTTACGGACTACAGGCCACGGAGTTTGTTTTGTTATAACTCTATTTTTATTGTAATCATCCCGCTAAATGGAACCGCCTTACGCCGGTTAAGCGGGGCGCACAATACAGCATGTGGCATCTGTGATAGATTCCCAATCTGTAGTATAGGGCTGGAACAGTAGTTATTAGTTGCTCATTGCTCCGCCAGGTGTTCAGGTACCATGGCCATTCGATGGCAGTTCCTGTAGCTGGTAGGCATGGCTCACCCTGCAGGAAAATCACCACCATTTCCACGCAAATGAAAAGAAAACTCATTTTATACTTATGTGAAAAGATAGAGGAAAAAGAAACCGAGTTCTGAGGATTTTGCAGAGTTTCAACGCGTCTGTACTATCCTTCAGCCCCTTCCCCCCCCCCACTTTTCCAACCACCTCTTTTCTTCACACACACAAAAAACTTTTTAATTTACTTTGCCCAATGTTCTGGCAAATCGCTGCGGAAATCTCACCATTCTTCTTGCTAACTCTCTTCACCTTGTTTCTTCTAGTTCTCTCTTATTCTCTTTCCATCTATTTTATTTTCTCAGTTCACCGATTCTTTTATTCTTGCAGGAGATGATACATACAATAAAATAAGAAAATTTAAATGCTTTCAGTTATGACTTAAATATATTCATATTCTGAGTAGAAACAGTTAGGGACTAAGGATATGTAAGGACGTGCCATAGCTCAAGCGGTTAGTCGCTGGCTTCCCACCGCGGCTACCCGGGTTCGATCCCGTGTCTGGTGAAGTGGGATTTGTGGTGGACAAAGTGGCGCTAGGGCAGATTTTCTCCGAGTACTTCAGTATCCCCTGCCAATCTTCATTCCACCAATTTCTCCACAATCACCCTCACCTATTATCTGGGGCTGGTGCAATAGACCAGAAATGGCCGTAGTACAAGGGATTTCGTCCCACCCCACTAGCAATAATAAAAAAAAATCTCACGAACGAAGATCTAAAATCTAAATTTCAAAGTCTTCAGATGTAAAGAGATATTCGTGGTGAAGAAAGGATGACAAATTTTGCTTTGACGTTATGATATCCTTGCTTGATCTTCTTCAAGTAAGTTGAAACATTTCAGCTTGTGAATGAAATTTTTCTATAGAAAATTCGAGTTTCCAGTTCCGTCATTACATCCTATCCTATGCCATCTGACTCCAGTCCATGTGTTCTTATACCTGTTAGATTAAATTTAATGTTATCTTCATATATAAGCACATCTCTTCAGGAAATATGTCAAAATCAGAGATGATCAGAAATGATAATTCATTACACATTCCTTCATGCTTGCAGGTCGTTGGATCTAGATCCACATTTCTTCTTCTTCTTCCTTTCTCTTATTCTATCCCTGTTTCTCCCGCTTGGAGGATAGGAAATCCATGAAACGCTCGTTTTACTTAGTTTCTTAATCTCAGACAGCCGGTAGGACACCTTGTACTAGGGTTCAGCCTTTCGCAACGATATAAAAATCTCGAACCCGAAGTCTTGGCGTAGATATCGGTGAAGTCCGTCATTACTTGTCCTCACCACTCACCATTAGTTTAGATAGAGCTGGCTTAGAGCCCACTCTGGCTTGTAAGGCCTGTTGATCTCTTCATCCAAATCATGCCCGTCTCGAATCCTTCCGACATGGAAGTCTGTATCCATTAATTATCCTCGGAAGTCTGTCATTTGACGTTCTTCCTCTATCCTCGCTCCACCTTTGTCTGCTTTCATCAATGAGTTCATTAAGACTGAAACGTTTCAGTTCTTGTCTGAAATCGTCACGTTGCTTTTTGTTCATTATCTTCAACCTGTCTGAGGAATTTCATCTCTTTGTTTTCTAGACATGCTGTTTTAGGGACTCAGACTTAGTCATGGTAACGGAACTGGGCGCCTTGGACAATGTGTCACGAACCCTTAGCGCTTTATTTGTTGAGGATATTCTCTCTGTGGCCTAGTGGTCAAGAGTCCCTGGCTACAGATCAAGAGCTCCGGATTCGATTCCCGACGCCACCAGATTTTCTGAGAAGTAGTGGGTCTGGAACGGGGTCCACTCATCCTCGTGAGGATAATTGAGGAGCTATTTAAATGGAAAAGTAGAGGCTCCGGTCTAGAAAACCGAGATTAACGGCCGTGTGGTTTTGTTGCGCTGACGAGACACACTCTATCCGCTAAAGTTGACACTAACTTCGCCGACAAGCGGCGGTCGCTCGGTCGGTGTAGTTCGCTTGCGGACTAAATCCACGGAGTTTGTTTTGTTTTTACTGGTATATTCCGAGTGGGATTTTGTTACTTTCCAGCACTGGCGAATCAGTATGAAAAGACGTTAGGAGAATTTTAATATGGCCCTTCTAGTGTGGCGATTTGGTAAATAGTCGGAAGGCTCATGTTTAAGTAAATCTTGCGTTCGCTGCCATATTCACAAAAGTCAACTTTATTCCTTCACCTATTTAATCTACATCCAATTCCTCGAGATAACCTTTGATGCTAATCTTCTCTTTTTTAGACGAACTTCAAATCGAACTTTTTTTTAAGACGGATAATAGTGGTGACGCATGAAACACATTTTATATTAAGTTTTATCTGAACTGTGTTTTTACATACCGAATTTCAAATGAAGTGTAGAGGAAACAGATGACTCGTACAAGGTAACATTTGTCATGTGATTGGATTTGCAGTTATAGATTTATATACGAAACAAATGTAATCTCAGGGGCAGTAAAAAAAATAAATATATCCCTGTAACAGGCCGTGGAGGCCCATAGGAGTGTGAGAGTTTGAGGTTCCCACATTTTCTAGACAAAAGGCTCACAGATGGTGATGAGGTTGTCAGCCTTTCGCGCCGGCCGCCCTTTACACCCCAGGAAGATTCCTGCTACCCATTTCTGTTAGAGGCTAAGTCGACCCAGGGCCATAGTGCGGCTAGGATTAGCTCAAGTGAAATATTTAATTCAGTAAAGCAGACAAACAAAAACTCCGTAGCTTGAGTCCGCAAGCCAACTATACCGACCTAGCGACCGCCGTTTGTCGGAGAAGTTAGTGCCAACTTTAGCGGATAGAGGGTCTCGCGTGGTCAGCGCAACTAATCCCCACGGCCGTTAATCTCGGTTTTCTAGACCGGAGCCGCTCTTTCCTTGAAATAGCTCCTCAATTATCCTCACGAGGCTGAGTGGACCCCGTTCCAGACCCACTACTTCTCAGAAAATCTGGTAGCACCTAGAACTGAACCCGGGTTCTCTGGATCTGTAGCCAGGAACTCTGACCACTAGACCACAGATGCGGTCTCCAGTGCAGAATCTCAAAGAAAACGTTTAGGAAACGTCTAATGCCGGGTGCAGCCTGTACGGATTTAAGTGACTGCTGACCCACATCTGTTGTTTCCAGATGAATAATTTGAGAATCTTTTCCAAAA
>NW_019719361.1:887703-917949 GCF_002891405.2 Cryptotermes secundus | reverse complement strand
TCCAAGGGACTCCCCTGCCCCCCAAATCCAAGACAGAAAGAAAGGAGAGGTGTGTGCGGAGGGATGGGGGTGCTCTGGTTCTACCTTCCAACTTCACAGTCTGTGAGATTTCTGTCACGCATTTCTACACTGTAATTTGGTGTAGTAAGCTAAGATTCTAATAAGAGTTTTTTTAAGATTTGGAGTTTGTTTTAAAAGTTTTCGTTTAATGTTGCTTTCTGTTAAGTTTAATTTAGATAAATAAAATCCGCCTCTGTGATCTAGTGGTTAGAGTTCCTGGCTACAGATCCAGAGGTCCGGTTGTGGAACCAAGAGTAAGGGGAATGTCCGCTGTTAGAAACCGTTACCAGGCAACTACTGGTAACGACACAGTAGACTGAGAAGACTTAGTACGTGCTATAGCGAACTATAAATTGTGTGAATTAGCGATAGCGCTATACATGTTACGGTCTATAAGTGTTAAATAAATCCAATTACCAATCCAGACCTCGTCTACAGTCACTCATACACGTGAGAATATAATAGAATCGCCAATTCCGGTTAAATACTTTAATTTATTGCTTTTTCTTCCCTTAATTGCATTTTTTTCTCTTTTTGACCCCCTTTTTTGTGCTATGTTGCGATAATATTTCACTTCTGCATCACGTCATTGGTTATTTGCATCGTTTCCCGTTCAGTAGAGAGATTCGCCCCCGGCGCTGACAAAAATCTGCGTTTGTCTGCAGCTAACGTAATGACTGTGCCTGTAAGTTACAAGTTAACGCACGAAACGTGGCTTTGTTCCCGTAGTCTGAACACTGTTGAAAACTACTTTTGCAAATGCAAACAGCTTAGCGCGCAATTATCTATCTGTGGTGTAGACGACAGTTTCATGTGAAGGGAAACCAGAGATCTCTCAGCTTTAATGAGCCTCATACTCGGAGAAGAGGCTCTTAGCTTTCGTACAAGATCAGTGTTAATTGGCATATCATGCGCTATCTTGATCATTAAAATCTGTTGTTATTACATAAATTCCGTGGGAATTAACTCACTGTTTCACACCAATTGGTGATCTTGGAACACTGGTCTAGTGATCAGAGTTCCTGGCTACAGATGCAGAGGCCCCGGGTTCGATTCTCGGAGCTACCGGATTTTCTGGGAAGTATTGGGTCTGGAATGGGGTTCACTCAGCCTCGTGAGGATAATTGATGAGTTATTTCAAGGAAATAGCGGCTCCGGTCTAGAAAACCGAGATTAACGGCAGTGGGAATTCTTTGCCCTGACCACGCGACACCCTCTATCCGCTAAATTTGGCACTAACCTAGCCGACAAGCGGCGGTGTCTCCGTCGGTATACTTCGCTTGCGGACTAAATCCAGGGATTTTTTTTAATTTTTTGAGTCTTAAAGAGATAATGCCAAATTTGGCATAACACCCGTGATCTATCATGCAAGACAACAGGACTCCGTATCGTCACTAGGTTACTGTATGGACAACCGAAGTTTCCGTGTTCGATTTCAGGCTGTGGCAAAAGAAATCCTTTTTCGTAACGTCAAATTCGGCCCATCGATTCTCCTACACAATTGGTAGCGACCGGTAAGAGATCGGCAGCAAGTTATTGGTATACTCTTGTATCATGAGGCTGGAGGCAACAGGTTCTCCGAAACGTTATTATATAACCAAGAAACCATATTCACCGTAATGAGAAATAAAATCTCGAATACACAGAAATTCATAGACAAGCATTCGTAAGCATGCGCAGATGAAGGATACGTACACACATATTGTACCGTAAACCGAAGGAAACTGCTCATTTTGCATTGATCAAAACCACGGAGCAGACTCTTAATATCCGAACCGAGGACAGCAGAAATAACATGACACCCCGCGCGACCACAACGACATAGGAATCGCTCAGCCCCGAGAAAGGCTTCACTGCTGACGTTGCCTGCCTATCTGCCTGTCTCATGCTACAGCTGTAATCTTCTGCACTGTCTTGCAGAGGCTGTGCGGTTCGAGAGGAAGCCAAGAGGACCCAGCTGACTGCGAGGAACATTCGGGCCCGTGGCTGCGGAATTACTAATATTCTGTTACTAAGTTCACTTGCGCCTAAGTACCACTGCACCAGCATGAAGTTTCACACATTCGTAACTTCGTCCCTAGGTGGCAGTGAGGGAAGACGCAAGTAGCAGGTTTCTTAGAAACCTTGGTACCCAACAACAAAACGTTTTGACGTCACATCCTGGAAGATCAGAAAACACTCACTGCCGTGAGGAGTTCAAATCGACATATTCCGTCTCCATAGCAAAGACTGGCTCGTTGCTGCGTAGGGAAATATATCGCAGCTGTATGTCTTGATAGTGCCACGAAACCCGCACATGTATTCTGCGGGCTAGAACGTAAAACTTTGAAATTCCAAAACAGGTGATAATCACTGTGCTTCAAAGGACTATTATTATTATTGGAGGGGGTGGGTTTCCCCATGCACCGCGACTAATACTCTATTGTACGTCCCCCTTTAATATTCTCCCAGTCTCCATACACTGCCGGTACTGGTGCTCGCTATCAGCCCCGTTCAGCCAGCGAGGCTGGCTGTGGTACCCGATGCTTACCAATCTACCGGAGGCATTGGAAACTACTTGGGCGGGAAACTTTTTACCTAATAATTTAGCTCAGAGGTCTCCTAGAGATATGAGGATCTTTTACGTGCCGTAAATCTACGACAAGGGACCCACGGCTTAAAGTCCCTCCCGGAGGACTTGTTCGCCGGGTTTGAACCCGCGTATCTTGAGTCATGAGGTTGGAACGTTACCCGTAGACTACGGAGGCCGCTTTTCAAAGGACTATGTAAATTTATTAATTTCTGAATTTTGCAGGGCGGTTATTATTATTATTCAGAAGAAATGGACTGTAGTGGATAATTCGTCAACTACTTACATCGATTTCAGGAAAGCGTATTATTATTTTCATTAATTTTCCCCATGCTCTCACTTGGAGTTTATGGCATCCGTTAAACGCTCCGTTTCACTTCGGTTTCTTAATGTTTAGACAGTCGATAGGACTCCTTGGAGGAGGGATCAGCCCGTCGTAAGGCCGCTGCCAAACACAAGACAACACAGACACAGAATAAGCGTACACAGACATCCAAGCCTTAAGTGGGATTCGAACCCACGATCCCAATGTTCGAGCAAGCGCGGCCACTGTGACCGGCCCTAAGATTCAGCCATAGGAGAAATACTGTGTAATATTTCAACTAGATTCGGAACAGGCCCATCTTCGATCGATTGCATAAAAGTTTTGGGACAGGCCAACAAAGAAATTGGCATAAGAGCAAATACAGATGAAGTTGAACATGTTGACTTGGCAATAAACCGAAATCAAGAACCAGTTTGAAATATTTCGAACTTTATTTATGCCTACCTGGAAACAACACAGACAGTATGGAATCTTTGGACGGGGGATCAGCACGACGCAAGGCCGCTACATACTCAAAGGACAACACAAACAGAATAAACGCAAACAGACATCCATGCTTTGAGAGTGATTCGAACACACGATCCCAGTGTTCAAGCGGGCGAAGACAGTTCATGCCTTAGACCGCGCGGCCACTTCAATCGGTAGAATGCTCATTATTATACCTTCTATAAATTAAATACAATTTATATATATATATACTTCATTCCATGTTAGGTGGGTCCCTTGTCACCATGGCATGGCGCGTCCTCAGGTTGCGGATGGAGGAGACGCCCTGCGGGTATTGAGGGAAACTGCGAATATATTAAATAAGCAGTCGCGGACAGCCGACAAGGGGTGGGGGTTGGACGTGGGACTAACAACTCCTCACCGTAAAATTAATCATGTTACGAAAATGAACACAAAACCTCGGACCTCGACGGATCCTCTGGATAAACGACCTAGGCTAAAGAAAATGGTATGGATTGGGTTGATCTGGCTCAGGATAGGGACCAGTGGAAGGCTCTTGAGAACACGGTGATGAACCTTCGGCTTCCATAAAATTCTGGGAAATTCTTGAGTAGCTGCAGGTTTGGCTTCTTCTCAAGAAGGGCTCAGCTCAATGAGTAAGTATTATTTTTTTATTGCTAGTGGGGTGGGACTAAGTCCCTTGTACTGCGGCCACTTCTGGCTTATTGTACCAGCCCCAGATGATAGGTGAGGGTGATTGTGGAGCAACTGGTGGAATAAAGATTGGCAGGGGAAACCGAAGTACTCGGAGAAAACCTGCCCCAGCGCAACTTTGTCCACCACAAATCCTACTTCACCAGACCCGGGATAGAACTCGGGCCGCCGCGGTGGGAAGCCAGCGACTAACTGCTTGAGCTATGGCGCGGCCACTAAAGTAAGTAAGTATATACTTCATTACACAAACAGAGACTAAGTTTATTTATTACCTCCACGCTTCATATGCCGGCATAACTCTGTGACCAGAGCCTTGTACGTGAATGCACAAGAAGCACCTCTAAGCAGCGGACTTGATATTGGGGGACAAATGGAATGGAGCCACTGAAGGATGCTCATGAAAATGGCGTTATCGAAGCCGTTAGACGCAGGCCGTTGTATACAATTCTTTTGTATAAGAAAGAGGGAAGCCAAGCAGCTGTATTGGCACAAGCCATGACCCTAATTTGCGTGCAAAGTAGCCAGCAATGAAATGAGCTGTTTGGCAGGACCGTCCCTCCACATATTCAGCAGCAGATGCTGTGTGGACCAGTGCGCTGGCGGGGGTGTGGGGGGATGTAGGTGACGGGATGACAGGAGGCGATAGTTAGCAGATCATGAGGGAGGGTATAGAAGGGCGATGCATATTCATAAACGCCGCTCTCCACCGGGTGGGGTGAGTGCAGCATCTAGGAGTAGAATTGTAAGCGAAATATATACTCCGTGCAAGATGGGCTTGAAGATCAATCGGGTTTCAGTACACCGCGTAACTGAATTGAGTGGCGAATTACTAAGTAGCTTACTGTCTGACTAACTAACTCCGTGGTTTTAGTCCGCAAGTGAACTATACCGACCGAGCGACCGCCGCTTGTCAGTGAAGTTAGTTCCAACTTTAGCGGATTGAGGGTGTTGCGTGGTCAGCGCAACGGATCCCCACGGCCGTTAATCACGGTTTTCTAGACCAGATACTGTTTGACTAGACTATTTTACTTCGCTCAACTCGCTTTCTTCTGTTAGTTTCTTGCTCAACTTATTATCGAACACTGAAGATAGAGACAATGTGTTCCTCTGAAACATCTGTTCTTTCCGAATTACACGGCTTTACATCCAGGAAGTCTGCACTCTTCCCTACGTGAGAACCTCAAATCGGCTGCTTTGCTTATCGTTCGGCGCTTACCTAATTAAGTAACGAATTACTTCTGCAACTATTAGACTTCGGATCTGTTATTTAGGTCAACAATTCTCTAATTTTTTGTATGAAACTCTATTGATGTGAATGGAAAAGTTTCAGTCCCTTACAACCTATAAAAAACTACTTGGCTTGAGGCCGCAGGCGAACTATACCGACCGAGCGATCGCCGTTTGTCAGCGAAGTTAATGTTAAATTTAGCGGATAGAGGGGGTCGCGTGGTCAGCGCAACGGATCCCCGCGGCCGTTAATCTCGGTTTTCTAGACCGGAGCTGCAATTTACTTGAAGTAGCTCCTCAATTATCCTCATGAGGCTGAGTGGACCCCGTTCCAGACCCACTATTTCTCAGAAAATCTCGTAGCGCCGTGAATCGAACCTGGTCCTCTGGATCTGTAGCCAGGAACTCTGACCACTACACCACAGAGGCGTAACTCACAACCTATAAAAGTTACTTAAAATGCAATTTCGTAATATAAAAACGCAATTGGCTGGACTACTTAGGTGTCGGAGTTCAAATCCAAGTAGGGTCAAGAATTTTCTCTTCTCCACTCTGTCTCCTATCCAGTGGGTACCAGAGGCTCTTTCCTCACCGGTAAATATAAGCTCCTACAGCAACTACCCTGCCCGAGGCTTTCATAGTCTTCCTCAGTCACTACAAGTAAATGCAGGTATTAGTCATACTTGAAAATATATTACTCCCACCACAATACACATTCATCATTCATAATCGTTTCCCGTCTGTTGTTGCTGATTTGGAGGTGGCTGATGTGGCTTATGCCTTGAGATATTACTCAATGGGCTGGGTTTCCGTTTTGTCCCACATTCTAAATTTCTATAATAAGACGAACATAGAATCCAAACTATGGCAATATGATAAGCGGCCTCCGTAGTCTAGGGGTAACGTTCCCACCTCATGACTCATGATACGCGGGTTCAAACCAGGCAGAGGTCGTGGAATTTTTAAGGGCGGAAAATTTCAGGGAACAAGTCCTCCGGGAGGGACTTTAAGCAGTGTGTCCCGTGTCGTAGATTTACGGCACGTAAAAGAACCTCATGTCTCTAGGAGACCTCTGAGCTAAATTAGGCAACGATTTCTCGCCCAAGTAGTTTCCAATGTCTCTGGTAGATGGGGGAAGTATGAAGGTACCGAGGGCCGACCTCGTTGGCTCAACGGGGCTGATAGCACGCACCTTTACCGGTAGGGTATGACGACTGGTAGAATATCAAAGGGGGACGTACAATAGATCAACAACTGGTCGCGGTGCATGGGGAAACCCACCCCCTCCAATAATAATAATAATAATAATGGCAATATGATTCCGGATGTATCAGGTTCAATACAGATCAGACCCATCCGCGTTTTCCCTGAATTTTTATAAACCCCATATCTCGTCTCAGTTGTGTTAATCTCTTGAGTCTGAGTCCAGCTAAATATTTGTACAAAGGTGATATTCTAAGAACGGAGATTGTGACCGTGAAATGGCTTCTTGATCGTTTCACACATCCCAAAGGCGGTGACATGTGACAGGTGATTTCCTGGGGAATGCTGAAGTTCTCAGAGGAAACTTACACCAATTCCGCTTTACACTTAACACATTTCACATTATCTGCTCTGAGCTCGAACCCGAGCCTTGGTAGTGAGAAGCTGTAACTGTTTGTGTCCGGCCGTGTCATAGCACAGACTACTAATTATTGGCTTGCCAACTACGGTGCTTCGGTTCGTTGCCAGGTCAGGTCACGTTACTGTGTCAGGTTTCCTACGAGTGATTCAGTTTCCTCTGCAAATTTTCATTCTGTCCCCTACACATCTGTCGTCCGGGACTGGTTTAATAGACCCAGTGGTGAATGGCTTATGAGGTGGACTGTGTGACCCCAACCCATGAACTGAAACTGCAGGGGTTGGGGTCGATACTATTCTGAACTCTGACATTCCTGATACTCAGAACAGAGGTTTTAAAAGTTGTTTCTTATTTTTGTTTGCAAGATCAATACTTTTATAAATTATTCAATATAATAATCGATACATCCATGCGAATAGAATGGGACGTGTCGTATTTGACGCTAGATATTATCAGCAATTGTTATTGCCACGTGTCCACGGTACCATGACGAATAATACCGGGTTCCGGATTGGCTGACTGGATTTTTAACACCTTATTCAATCCACTCATATTTACAAGCAATACAGCACTATCTCTGATTTACACAAATTACATTTAAACATTACACACGCACTAGGATTCTCAGTCTACACTAGTCGTATCATGGTAACGGCGTTAAAAGTCTCACTGAGACTAATTCGTCTAATCACATACTAACTTCCCACGGTTATCTCCTACCTACAACTCCGTTGTATTCCTTCAGCTGTCATTTGGTACTCTCTGTTGTATTCCTTGTACTCATACAGCTCCTACCTTCAAAGTCAAAGTCACATTGCGACTGACGGTCAGAAAGTCAATCAGTCAGCCTTGGTGTCCAGCCACATTTGGGGCTCATGACCAGATATTTATTTCTGTTTTACAGTTACTGTCTTGTTATTGTGGGGCCGCCCTCTCTGACGAGAGGACTAGTTTGTCTTTTGTAAGAGTCATTGTCTGCAGTAGTAAGTCATTTGTTATAATGTAAAGTTAGCTTCGGAGTTTGAGTCTCTTATATAGTCGCGGCACGGACCACGCAGCACAGAAAACACAACCCCACTGTGGTTGTAGAGGCGTGATATCATGCAGTTGCCTAGTAAACAGTCTCGGCGCGGATCACATAGGAAACACCTTTCAGTCTTGTCGCGTATTTTTATAGCCGCGTGTTTATTGGTCCAATACGCAGCACTGGATGTTCTTTATTGTCGCATAATATTGCACGCGTTACCTAGCAACGGGCTGTTTAACAAGCATCTGTATCCGTGGGAACGTGTTTACCGAGCCGCCGTCCAGCAGTGGGTTCATACGTCACAGTATCACTCACTAACTCATGGAGCTGAGCCCTTCCTGAGAATCTGCCAATTGTGCAGCTACTCAAGAATTTCCCAGCATTTTATGGAACCCGAAAGTTCATTACCGTGTTCACAAGAGCCCTCCACTGCTTCCTGTCCTTAGGCAGATCAATCCAATCCCTACCATCTCATCATATATCTCTGAGATCCATTTTAATATTATCCACCAACCTACGTCTTGGTCTTACCAGTGGTCTCCTTCCTTCCGGCTTTCCCACCAATATCCTAAATGCATTCCTCTTCTCTACGTTCGTGCTACATGCACTGTCCATCTCATCCTCCTTGACTTGATTATTCTAATTATACTTGGAGAAGAGTACAAGTTATGAAGCTCCTCATTATGCAGTTTTCTCCAACCTCCTGTCACTTCATCTCTCTTCGGTCCAAATATTCTCCTCAACACCCTGTTCTGAAACACCCTCAATCTATGTTCCTCCCTTAATGTCAGAGACCAAGCTTCACACACATACAGAACCAGATGCAAAATTATAGGTTTGTATATTCTAATTTTTATGTTTTTGGACAGCAGTCGAGAAGACAAAAGCTTCTGGACTGAATGGTAACAAGCATTACCCGAGTTGAATCGCCTCTTAATTTCCTCCAGAATCAGGTTTCGATCTGTTACAGTCAGTACGTCACAATATATTCTCGCAAAATAACCTAACTGAAATTAACAAACCTTCAATTGAAAGCCCTAATAACGGAGGGCTCATGCGCAGGACTGCTTCAATATATCCCGGAGCTGAGCTCTTACATTGAACTGTGCTACTTCTCGATACGGGAAGATAATTAACCCTGATACTGCAAACAGTGGTTTGGAACGGAACCTCCGGTTCGCAGAGTTAATATTTTCTTCTGGTAGTTTACTTTACTCAGGAGCAGGGCATCACAATTCTTGCAGTTCATCCTTAGCGTGCTGTTACGGTCAAGTCGCATTGCGAGAGGGTTACAGCCCGAAGAATTTGTCGTGGCCTTTGTTCTGCGCAGGAGAGAAAAAGCGATGAACTCTGTTATGTTAGCTGTAAGAGAGAGAGCAGCCTATTACGGTGGCCACATGGTCTAAGGCATGAAATATCTTCGAACACTGAGGTCGTTGTTGTTTGTGTGCGTTTATTCTGTGTTTGTGTTGTTCTCTGTGCCGATCCCCGTGCAAGGAGTCCTGCCGACTATGTGTAGGATCAAGAAACTGAAAAAGCGACCAAGGTAGAACCATATAAAAACAAATCTCTGGCTTTCAGTCCTCAAACGAACTAGACCGACCGAGCGACCGCCGCTTATCGGCGAAGTTAGTGCCAACTTTAGTGGATAGAGGGTGTCGCCTTGTCAGTAACGAATCCCTACGGGCGTTATTTTCAGTTTTCTAGACCGGAGCCGATATTTCCTTGAAATATCTCCTCAATTATCCTCACAAGGCTGAGTGGATCCTGTTCCAGACCAATTACTTCTCAGAAAATCTGGTAGCGCCGGGAATCGAACACCCGGGACTCCGGGATCTGTAGCTAGGAACTCTGACCACTAGACCACAGAGGCGGTCCTGTATAGCCATAGAAAGAGGAGAAGGAGAGACAGTAGTACTGCAGAGATGTATGTACTGGTGATGTTAATATGCATTTGCAACGTCTGCCTACACTGTGTGTTGATATAATTCATTGAGTTCCATTCTTACATGATTTCTTTGGAACTTACCAAACTGCATATTTCAGAGCGAAGTTGTGAAGCAAATCTATATTTTAACTAGAACTTGGTTACGAAAACAAATAGTTAAAGTTATCCCAGTGTTTAACTAATTAAACACTGCGCAATGAAGGAGTATGGGGGAGTGGATGTCTGTAGAGCCACATTTTCTTGACCTTGGCACTAGTTGGCGATTGGTCAGCTTCACGCCCCGGCAGCATTAGGTCCGGAGAAAGAAGCCCAGGTACCTATTGGAAAAGAGGCTGGATGGGCCCAAGTGCCGATCTGGACGACGTGGAAAAGAGAAAATTCTTGACCCTACCGGGACTCGAACTCTGACCCCTCGGTCCTCCAGTCCGTAGTCAGTCGCTATACCGATTGAGCCATCCCGGCTCCGAAAACGAATGTTTACAAATAGGAATTATAGCCCCAGTAATAGGTAACAGGATATATATATATATCCTGTGTGGATCTGTAGGTCCCTAAGACTTTTTACATTGACAAGCGAAGGCAGTAACTAGGCCCAGAAGACAACCCTTTCTTCCTTACGGTACTTTGCATACCAACAAGATTTGAAATAACATCAAGAGCTGGTAATGCAGTTTTGAAAATTAACGTAGTCTTCTTCGCTATCCTTGTGATGTGTCTCTTTCTCTTCCTTCATCTCCGTCTCAAAGAGACTTAATTACGAGCTGTAATTATGTTGAGAGACGCCACGGTAGGAACACGCCGACCGTAGCGCCGTCGACAACAAAATGGGAATAATTCTCACGAAACCGGTGCAGGTTCCTGTAACTTCCGTCGTTCCTGAGGGCGCTAATTTCTCATCTCCTGCACTGGAACTGAAGAGAGACTATTGCCGAGTGCCATTAAGTACCAATAATAAAAGCTAAACAGAACTAAGATCATTAATTGTAATTAGAGGGTAGCATTGATTTGTAATCAAATAAAACTCAATGCATAAGTCTCTATATAACTATTGTTATTATATATATATATAAACGGCGAGTCTCATATGTCTAAATAATACATAAAATTTGGTTTCTCCCTTGAAGGAAATAAACAGTAAGATCATTTATTTAAATAATTTTTTTTTTGTTTTACCTTGGCACTACAGCTCCAGTGGGCCTATGCCTACCTCCATGAACTTCTCTGTTTTCAGATTTTCTAGATCTTAGACATATGGTAGGACTCCTTGGGAGGGCGATCAGCTCGTCGCAAAGCTTCTACCTGTACACAAACACAGAAAAACGTACTCAGACATCCATGCTCTAAGTGGGATTCGAACCCACGATCCCGGCTTCAGAGCGAAGGAAGACAGTGCACGTCTTAGACCGCTCTGCTACCGTGACCGGCTTTAATAGTGTTTACCCCACCAAAAAATTATAATTTAATTCATAAATGCACTGTGAGTTAAATATCAAATTATTGAGAACGCATTGTTGTGCTATAAATGGATCAAGAATATTAAATTGTAGCATCCTGTTGCTCTGCGATGATCTGAGTTTGTGTTCTAGTTTTTCGCTGTTTATGTGCAACGTCGGTTAATATTATCTCGCAGTTTTCTCTTTGATGTCATTGTGTTTCGCCCTAGGCGGCCATCATCATGTGTACAGGTTATTGTGATACTGTGAGCAGTTGAGTCCCTCACACAACAACTGCCTCCAACAATGGCTATTCCTTTGTCTTCGGTTCAAGTCCTCTCTTCACAGACTCCCGTACAGAACTGTCTCTCTACTGAGTAAGCTGGAAGTCAAAGTCAAAGTCAAAGTCACATTGTGACTGACGGTCAGTCAGTCAGTAAGGGCGCCCATACACACACAGTTCGGCCTTCCGTTTGGCCTGCACAGTTGAAGACTGAAAGGCAAAACTGGTGTGTGTGGTGCGGCCGGCCGGTCAATCGTTTGGACTGTAGGCCTGTGGGAAACCCGTCAGTCCGTCAGTTCTGCCTGCAGGACCGTAGCACGTGACGTGTGTGACTCAACATTATAGGCCGGAAGACCGTGATTGTGGCATGAAGCCTGCCGCTTTATCTGCGCGTGTATGGGGAGGAAAGGGAGGGGGTAAACTGTCACAGTTTTGCCTGTAAGGTCGATCGGAAGGCCAAACTGTGTGTATATGGGAGACCTAAGTCTTGGTGTCGAGCGCCAGTTACGGTCTTGTTTCAGTGGGGCGCCCTCTCTGACAAGAGGACGGGTCTGTGTTTTGTATATGCTGCTGGCCCTTGCCAGCCAGTCTTTCTCGGGTCCGAGACCCTTTTCGTCGCCTCCTACGACTCGCAAGCTCCAAACCTCGTCTCGCTTATAACCTCTCGGCACGGACCACATAGAAAACATTGTTGTATTCAAACTTTTGCATTAGTAAGAATCTGCCGCCTAGCAACGGGAACATGCTTACCGAGCCGTTGCGTAGGAGCGGATTTGGTATATTTGTCTACATCGCAGTCGTCACACGCTACAATATTTTGTTATCTCTGGTTTCCGAAAGCTGTTCCCTTTGGGATACTACACCATAGATAAGGCCCAGAAATCCTGTGGTGCTGAGTGTCATATACAATCGGCAGAATATTTCGGAATTGATCAATTCATGGCCAATTAAACTCCGAATGTTAACGTAAGTACCGTGAGGGAGCAGTAATATTTGCAGAAGCGAAAGAAGGCATAGGGAAAAGGAATTAAAGATCTGAAACAACGAAATTTCTGTGCCAATATGAGGAGAAAAGCACTGAATTTAACTAATTAGTTACATGAAGCAGAGTCTTTGTAGGAAATCTGGTAGTCGTTCAGTTTGTCAAGGAATCCTGTGTCTTATGTAAGCGTTAGTTTAGACACAAAACCACCAAATTATATCTCACATTTCTTGGTATCCCATTTATTTTAAATGCCCATTTTAATATTGTACTTCCGTATTCGTCTAGGTCTCATACACCTCGTTCACTTGAGGTTTTTTTTTTCCTTGGCACTACAGCCCCAGTTGGCCTAGGCCTACCTCCATGAACTTCTCCGTTCACTTCGGTTTTTCTAGATCTTACACATACGGTAGGACTCCTTAGGCGGGTGATCAGCTCGTCGCAAGGCCTCTGCCNGCAGTGTATAAGAATAATATATAAGAATTCAGTTCGTACCTCACAGGAAACAGATCCGAACCCACGATCCCGGCTTCCGAGCGAGCGAAGACAGTACATGCCTTAGACCGCTCGGCTACCGTGACCGGCACACTTGAGGTTTTACACCCCAAATTTTTACGAGTTCTTTATTTCATGATCAGTTCCTTTCCTTGATAATGTGACAAACAAATTTCAAATACATTGGTAGGAATCGTTGGCACAGAAAGTGGCGTTAATTTGTTATTCATGTGTGGACAGATCAGTGGCACCCATAAAGTTTGAAATATTGGTTGTATATATTTCTCTCTCTTTTTTGTAATCCTGTCACTTTGAAGGCTAACATGAGACATGTTCTACATCACTCATGTTAGGGAGCTGTCTGTTATCTGTTTTAATCTTCGATCAAATTATGATCACGCTAATCTGATATAATCACCAACNATAAGAATAATATATAAGAATTAAGTTCGTACCTCACAGGAAACAGATCCGAACCCACGATCCCGGTTTCCAAGCGAGCGAAGACAGTGCATGCCTTAGACCGCTCGGCTACGGTGTCATTTATTTACCACCTGAAAATTCACCTAGAATTTATAAACATTCAAATAACGTATATTGTCGGATAATATGTTTTCTTTCACACTCTTTATCCACAAACCGGTCATCGTGAATTTGACGAATTTTGTTACCAGTATTGTGTGATTTCGCCGTTAACGGTAGCCGAGCGGTCTAAGGCATGTACTGTCTTCTCTCACTCGCTCGGAAGCCGGGATCATGGGTTCGAATCACACAGAAGGGATGGATGCTTGGTATGTGTATGCGTTTAATCTGTTTGTGTTGTCCTGTGTTTAGGTAGAGACCTTACGATGAGCTGATCCCCCGGCCAAGGAGTCCTACCGGCTCTGTATAGGATTAAGGAACTGAAAATTGCCAAGGTACAAAGGGCTGTAGACCCAGAGAGAGAGAGAGAATGATTAGAGAATCATCGGTTGGAAAGGTACTAAAGGTACTAAAACTAAACTCCGTGGTTTGAGTCCGCAAGCGAACTATACCGATCGAGCGACCGCCGCTTGCCTGTTAAGTTAGTGCCAAATCTAGCGGTTAGAGGGTGTCGCGTCATCAGGCCAACGGATTCCCACGGCCGTTATTTCGGTTTTCTAGACCGGAGCCGCTATTTCCTTGAAATATTTCCTCAGTTATACCCCGTTCCAGACCCACAACTTCTCAGAAAATCTTGTAGCATCGGGAATCGAACCCGGACTTCTGGGTCTGTAACCAGGAACTCTGACCAGTAGACCACAGAAGCGGTCATAATTTAAGGTACTATAGCTGTTTATCCCGAAGGGACTGAGGAAGACCACAAGAAGTCTCTGTATAGATAACCATGTCAGAGCCGAGATTTGAACTCGAGCCCTTCGCCGTATGAAGACCGATTGCTAGTAACTAGATGACGATCAATTATGTGACAAATGAGAATATTACATAAAGCAAGCAAATGAAGTAAACTTTCGACTATGTCTTGAAATAAATTCGAACCTGCGACCCTTTTTCTGTAAGGTACGACCGTACGGACCTCAGATTCCGCTATTGAAATTTGTCACATAAGGGGAAAAATTTTTAGCCTATAGCCTATACAGTGTTCGTCATGAAATACACTTTTTGAATCAGCCTATGAAGTTAACCTAAGTACGTGGCATATCCTCCTGAACTAACGTTGTATATCTAGGATTTGAGATTCTCAGGGCTCTAGTTGCTACCTGCTTTGAACTAGTTTCTTGCTTGGCCTATTCTTCGAATCTGAAGATGGAGTCAATATATTCGTCCGAAACTTCCGCCTATTTTCAACGGATTACACGACGTTATATCCGGGAAAGCAGAACTATTTTTGGATACCAGATCATCCCGTGAATTTCGAATTTTCGGGCCATAAAACCCAATGTAATCATACGCATGTGTGGGGGTGTGTGTGTGTGTGACAAGTGAGTAGCGGTACGCGGTGTGGGCGAAACATTACAGCAGATCACGGTCGGGAGAGAAAGCAAAGTGAAACCTCTAGATAAATACACAGAACCGAACTCCAGTATGAAACAGCGCTTGTGGGCTCTCGAGCCAGAGGCTACTGGTTTGATTTCTGTCCCCACCATGGCTTTTCGAGTGCACTTGACGGTCAGTAGAGATGGATTACATCGACACATCAATTTACAGATTCCATACAGAACCACCGATGGCCGTGAAAATTAGCGTTTGAATATGAGGAAAAAATAGAAATTCCCCCCCCCCCAACCTCTATAGTGTTTGCGAATGAAGTGCCAAAGAGAATATTTGGATAAAAGGTAAAGTTGTCCCTGTGCTTAATTAATTAGCACTACTCCATGAAGGCGTACGGAGGAGTGGATGTATAGATCCATCTATTTTTGATCTCTGTACTAGTGCTCAGCTTCACGTCCCGGCCTCTTTACCTCCGAGGAAAGAGCCCCCGTTACCCATTGTACAGGAGGCTGGGTGGACCCCAGAGCCGATATCGACGACATGGAGAAGTGAAAATTCTTGACCCTACCGGGACTCGAACTCCGTCTCCTCTGTCCTCCAGCCCATAGCCAGTCATTATACCAACTGAGCTATCCCGGCTCCTGAATATTTGGATATAAGAAGAGAAAAGAAGTTGGAACAGAGATAATTACATAGGAGGGAGTTTCAAAATTTGTAGGCCTACTTTTATATAATACTTACAGTCGAAGGATCTAGTTATTGCATTCTGAGTGTGTCTACAGTTTAGAGATTTCCTTAAAATGTTTATAGTTGCTTAAAAATATTAGGGTAAAATTGTCCCCAAGCTTAATTAATTAAGCATCACGCCATGAAGACATATGGGGGAGTGGAAATTTAGATCTATTTTTTTTACCTCGGCGCTAGGTCGAGTCGTGTAGTCAGCTTCATATCCATGTCACTTTACCCACGGGGATAGCTAGTCAAAAAAAATGTTCCTGCTTTTACGCAGAGCGAAGTATCTTCAAGGCGTTCGCAAGATCCCGCCACTGGATCCACTGATAAAATTTGTAAATTTCAATCTAGTAATCACCGGCCAAGTTAGCCGAGCGGTCTAAGGCATGTACTGTCGTCGCTCGCTCCGAAGCCGGGATCGTGGGTTCGAATCCCACACAAGGCATTGATGTTGGGTGTGTGTATGTGTTTATTCTGCCGGTCACGGTAGCCGAGCGGTCTAAGGCATGCACTGTCTTCGCTCGCTTGGAAGCCTAGATCGTGGGTTCGAATCCCACTCAGGTCATGGATGTTTGTGTGCGTTGTTCTGTGTTTGTCTACAGGTAGAGGCCTTGCGACGAGCTGATCACTCGCCCAAGGAGTCCTACCGAATGTGTAAGACCTAGAAAAACCGAAGTGAACGGAGAAGTTCATGGAGGTAGGCCTAGGCCCACTGGGGCTGTAGTGACAAGGGGGGGATGTGTTTATTCTGTGTTTGTATTGTCCTGTGTTTAGGTAGAGGCCTTGCTACGAGCTGATCACCCGTCGAAGGAGTCCCACTGTCTGTAAAATGATCATGAAACAAAGAAATCAGCACTGTGTTCCAAAGTGGGGGCAAGACGATAGGAAACAAAAGGAAGACATCTCGTAAACACATTTATAAATCACACAGGAAATTGATTTCAAGACGTGGATGAGAACATATACGTACTAACATAAAGAATTTGGGCTTATTCCTAAGTAAGGAAAAGGCGCAATAGGACGGAATGCTTCACGAAATACTTTCTTCACCCAACGGTACAACAGGCCTATCGGTTTATCTCGGATGGCTTTATTTCAAAAGAGTCAATTTCCTGTAACTTGTCAGTTCCAGCAATTCCATCA
Organism: Cryptotermes secundus; assembly: GCF_002891405.2. NCBI lineage: Eukaryota > Metazoa > Arthropoda > Insecta > Blattodea > Kalotermitidae > Cryptotermes > Cryptotermes secundus. The sequence continues at coordinate 900,972 of NW_019719361.1, read as the reverse complement.
GATGTGAGCCAGTATTGATCTGTTTGCGCTATACGTTTATCTCACACCTCTTGAATTAATCACTTCACGTGAGGAGTGAAAAATCATGAAATTCCTCATTAGGCAGTTTTCTGTTTCTCTGACAGTACATCTCACTCAATTCTGCTCTTAACTAATTAACTGGCTCCGTTCTTGAGAAGCCACCGGTTTCTGAGCCACTCAAGAGTATCTCAATATTCTGTGGAACCGGAAGGTTCATCATCGTGTTCACAAGAATTTTCCACTGGTTTCTGCGCTGAGTCAGATAAATCCAGTGCAAGCCGTCCTATCCCATTTCTTTAAGATCCATCTAAAAAATGTCCTCTCACATACCTCTTGGTCTTCCTACTGGGCTCTTTATTTCTGGCTTTCCCAGCAAAGTCCTACGTGCTACATTCTCTGCCCATCTTATCCTACTTGACTTGATCATTCTAATTATACTTGGAGAAGAGTACAAGTTATGAGGCTCCTCATTATGTAGTTTTCTCCAACCTCCTGGCACTTCATCTCTCTTCGGTTCAAATATTCTCCTCAACACCCTGTTCTCAAACACCCCCAGTCTATGTTCTTTCCTTAATATCAGAGACCAAGTTTTACACCCATACAGAACCAAAGGCAAAATTATAGTTCTCTATATCTTACTTTTTTAAAGTTTTAAGACAGTGGACGAGAAGGACAAAAGTTTTTGGACTAAATGATAGCAAACATTACCTGAATTATTTTTGTTTCCTGTTTCCTCATTAAATGAAATTTTGATTTGATACTGTTTTTTCCAAGCATACGAAATTTTTGTCGATTTTTTTTCCCATAGGATATGTTTAATGACTTTGATCTGCATTTTGGTGACGAGAGTTCGACATAATTGGCTTATCTCTTACTATCAGGTTTGGCTGCCAAACCCTATAGGCTACACGCTCCTCAGCCTTTGATGGAAGTTAAGAATTTTACGTGTCCGCCTTTCTTAAACTTACCCCCCTGGCAGTCCATATAACGATCTCAATTACCATCTTTTTTTCCTCCCCTTACATGCCGTCTCTCCTTGTCTCTGACATGCCATCTTCTTCAGGAGCATCTTCATTCCCCTTTTCACATGTTAACATTCTCCTTCGTCTCCTTTCATCCTCCTCCTAAGGGCGAAATAGATCTCTCCTACTCGTCAGCCTCACAAGGTTACCCTGACTCAGCGTTTTCAAATTCCACCCCCCGAACACCTCCCTCCCCCCTACATGCCACCCACTGCAGCAGTCTCTTTAGACAGTAAAGAATTGACTTGATGGTCTGCGGCTCCACGAGTTACCCAACTTCTATAGACTGATGTCATTTTATGTGCATTAGCGACCTAAGGCGGGTTCGTAAGCCGCACTCACTGTACTGAGCCAGCCTTAAGCTGATGATGGCGATTGGGCTGATCACAAAATTCCCTGCTGACATGGAAAGGAAGATGAAATTCCACCATTGGACCCTACTCTGAGACGGTTCATTCAAGTTATGTATTCTTAATACGTAAATTCATATGTGATTCATGTTAAAGTGTTATGTTCACCTCAAATTTTACAGTCAAGAAATTACATGGTTCTTTATTTATCAACGATAAAATGGCCGCGACATAGCTCAAGGGGTTAGTCGCTGGCTTCCCACCGCGGCGGCCCGGGTTCGATCCCGGTTCTGGTCAAGTGAGATTTGTGGTGGACAAAGTGACGCTGGGGCAGGGTTTCTCCTAGTACTTCGGTTTCCCCTACCAATCTTCATTCCACCAACTGCTCCACAATCATCATCACCTATCATCTGGGGCTGGTACAATAGGCCAGAAGTGGCCGCAGTACAAGGGACTTAGTCCCACCCCACTAGCAATAATAATAATAATAATAATAATCAACGATAAAACAAAAAACAAAACTCCGTGGTTTTAGTCCGCAAGCGAACTATACCGATCGAGCCACAGCAGCTTGTCTACTAAGTTAGTAACAAATTTAGCGGATAGAGGGTGTAGTGTAGTCGGCGTAACGAATCCGCATGGTAGTTTATTTCGGTTTTCTAGACCGGAGCCGCTATTTCCTTGAAATATTTCCTCAGTTATCCTCACGAGGATGAGTGGACCCCGTTCCAGACCCACCAGTTCTCAGAAAATCTGGTATCGCTTGGAAACAAACCCGTGCCTCTGGATCTGTAACCAAGAACTCTGACCACTAGACCACAGAGGCGGTCACTCAATGATATGGTTGATTAATTCTTATGTTCACTTAATTTTTGGGTAAAAACATGTATGTTATCTTAAGAGTTATATCATTTCACATGGTAACCTTGTTTTTCAGGTTTCCATTTCTATTATTTCTTACGTTTTATGCAATTTTGACACTTTGTGTTGGCTATAAGCTGAACAGAAGTTTTGCACTACACCTTGATTCATACATGCTTACTTGGATCATTTTCACTTCAACATGGCCATTTTTATTATTTTGTATATATTTTAAAATAAATATATACAATATAATATAATAGAATAGGACATATTACAAAATCTTGTCTGGTTAAGGATAGAGACTAGTGGAGGTATGTTGTGAACAGGGTTATGAACAATAGGGTTTCATTAAGTGTTGGGAAGTTCTTGAGTAGCTGAACGCGACTGGCGCCTTCTCAAGGATGGTTCAGCTTCAAGGAATTAGTTTTTCTTTCTTTGGCGCTACACCCCAAATTTGGGCCTTGGCCCAAACTCTCCGTTTCACTTCGGTTTACTACAACTTAGACATTCGGTAGGACACCTTGGGCGGGTGATCCGCTCGTCGCAAACACAAACACAGAAAAACGCGCACACACAAACTAAACATCCATGCCCTGAGTGGGATTCGACCTCACTATCCCTGTTTTGGAGCGAGCGAAGACAGTACATGCCTTAGACCGCTCGGCTACCGTGACCGGCAGTGTATAAGAATAATATATAAGAATTCAGTTCGTACCTCACAGGAAACAGATCCGAACCCACGATCCCGGCTTCCAAGCGAGCGAAGACAGTACATGCCTTAGACCGCTCGGCTACCGTGACCGGCAGTGTATAAGAATAATATATAAGAATTCAGTTCGTACCTCACAGGAAACAGATCCGAACCCACGATCCCGGTTTCCAAGCGAGCGAACACAGTACATGCCTTAGACCGCTGGGCTACCGTGACCGGCCATTGAGTTAGTTAATTATCAGTAATTTATACATTCCTTTAACGACGTCATTTTCTCTCAGTAAATGGAATATACGTAATTTATCTTTTTGACTACCAAATGCTTTCTCTTAGTCACTTAAGATGTTGAATTTTAAAATTATATTTTATTTGTTTGGAGTTATATGTTTATGGACGCAGAATCAGTGTAGGAACGAACAATTGTGAAGTAATTCTGTAATTATGAACTATAATGAATACTCTTCTGTACTTTATTTGGGATTTTTTTTCGTGTATCCTGTAAGCAGTAGGAGCAGGGTTTTTCTTTCCATTCTGTCTCCTTTTGTAGAAAAGTGAACGGTTTCGTGTAAGTTTGAGAGGTCTGACAAACAACTGGACCGATGTTTTTGTGCAGAAGCTGGCGACGCTGATGAGTTGGTGATAAATTGTTAGAACAGCGAATCAACGCATTTTTTTTTTAGGAAAATCGGAGAGAAATGAAAGCGGCGTTTGGGAAATGTTACATCAAGTTTATGTGGTGGTAACAGTGATTACATCACACGGTTTTTGTGTGGGTGTGAGTTATTGCAAAACGGAAGGGAAGACTATGCTAGACAGGGGAGGGACTGAACACGACGAAAGGCACTGCGGGACTGACTGTGAGTGAACATCACAAGATAAAAATTCATGTTGTAAATTATATTGTAGCATTTAGACCCATTGCTAAGTAATGGCCGTGTAAGCGACGCCTGTTTCTAAGCAACAGATTCTTAACACGTATCAGTAGACTAATTGGGGAGAGGTTTTCGCGACGCGGTCCGTGCTTCAGCTGAGTGACACAGCAATAGAACTGTTGGGGGATATATTTTCTGTGTGGTACGTGCCGAGGTGTTATAAGCAGGACAGGTATAGAGAGACTGTCGCCGGCCAGTAAGGGCGTGAACACTGAAGCTGAGGAAGCTACCGTGTTTGAAGCCGTTACCAGACAACGGCTGGTGAAGACACAGCAGACTGTAAAGACTGATCTCCATTTTAGCATATAGATCAGCGCTTCTGGACAGCCTCCTAATGGGGTAAAAGTAGAGCTAGCGCTGTAAGAGGCCGTGGAGGTTCATAGGGTTGTGAGACGTCGAGGCTCCCATATTTTCTAGACAATCGGCTCACAGATGTCGGTGAGATGGTAAGCCTTACGCTTCGGCCAACTTTACCTCCAGGAAGAGTTCTGTTACTTATTTCTGTTAGAGGCTGAGTCGACCCCAGGCCCGGAGGTCAGTTAAAATTCCAGAGTAGAATTTGTTTAAAGTGAGGTCGTCATATTTTGTTTTTGTTTATATTTCACAATAATATGTTTATGAGATAAGAATAAAGTTGTCGTTCAAAAAGGGGTAAGTGAAATTTCGCTCTGAGTCTAAAGTGGCAAAAGATAAAATTATTGCTGTGTTCAATGAATTAAGCACTACACCATGAAGGCGTATGGGGGAGTAGATGTATAGATCCATGTATTCTTGACCTTGACACTAGATGGAGGTGAGTGGTCAGCTTCACGCCCCTACCGCTTTACCCCCAGAGAAAGAGTCCCCGGCACCCATTGGATATGAGGTTGGGTAGACTCAAGAGCCGGTGTGGACGATTTGGAGAAGAGAAAATTCTTGACTCTACCAGGACTCGAACTCCCACCATTCCGTCGTCCAGTCCGTAGCCAGTCGCTATATCGACTGCGCTACCCCGGTAAAGTGGAACGTCGGGGTGGGGTGGGGGGCAAAAAAAGGACTAGGATTACAGATTTAGAATTTTATGAGGCTTCTCGCAAGGCAACTATCAGCGTCTCAGTGAGAAGCATAATTTTCCCTGAGTCTTTTGTTTCGAAGCATTTGCAGTTTATATTCTTCTCTCCGGAAGAGCGTAACAGAAATAAGAACACGATTTTAAACTGGAAAATACAGTGAATTATATTCTGGTCACAGAACATACAGTTGTTCCACATTCCCTTCTTGCACTGAACAATGGGACATTCGGCAGGGAGTGGAATAGTACGTAACTCCATTGCTGACTAAGAGAGACGATAGGGCAATTTCACTGGCTGAAATACTACGAAAATGCCTACTGGTTAGAGTAGTTATCACTGAGATGGAGTTAAACGTGATATTTGGGCAATAGTCTTACAGTTCAAAACCAGAGGAATAATGCAGAGAGTTTAATTTTATTTTAATTCCTTCTGTTCATAAATTATTATAAATTAATGATATCCGATTGTGTCAAACACTGAAATCTTGGATTCGAATCCCATTCGAGACAAGGATGTCTGTGTTTGTGTTGTTTTGGGTGTAGGTAGCGGCTTTGCGACAGGCTGATCCCCCGTGCAAGGAGTCATAACAATGCGTATAGGATTAAGAAACTGAAAAAGCAGCCAAGTTTCACGAGGGCTATAGACCCATAGATATATAGATAATGTCCGAATGTATAATTAACCAACTTAACAACTAACTAGTTAACAAACTGACAAGAAAACTCATTGACCAAGCATCTAATTAATTAGCTAAGGAACTAACCACATAAATTGAAACACAATCAGTAAGGAAGCCAGTTGATTAACCTACATAGTATCAACTAACAAATTACGTGACAAACTAACTAACTAACTAGCAACGTAACCAGATGTCTCTCCTTTAAGATAATAAAGTAATGAATTTTCTAACCAACTAAGTGTGTGTGGCAGCATTAATTAATTAAAATGTTAACTGACTGACTTATTATCTGACATATAAATATAACTAGCTGAATATGTACTCAAATATCCAAACAAGTGACGGACCAATTAATTAACCAGGAGGATAGCTAACGGAAGATCCATCCATCCGTCCGTCCGTCCATGGCTCTAAAGCCCTTTATTGGACCTTGGCAGTTTTTTCTTTTCAGTTCCTTGTTCTTTTACACAGTTGATTGGATTCCTTGGAAGGAGATAAAAGAATTCTTACCCATACCGGGACTCGAACTTCGATCTTTCGGCCGTCCATCCAGTAGTCAGTCGCTATCCCGGCTGTTAACGAAAGAACTATGTAATTAAAAAGACGAAGTAACTTAGATGTTCAATAAAAGGTATCCTCAATTTTTAAACTTGTTTTTCTTTGAACTCGTCAGTGTATGTGTGCCTGACAGTGCTTGAACACTTGAAAAAGTGAACTCAGTTCTGTAGAAATATAATTTGCTTTAGTGGATTTCGGACCAATGCTGGAAGCAGTATTTGTCCCTATCAGTGATGGTATTATATGTCTGTTTTCATCCACGGACAGTAGTTGACATTCGGACAAGAATTCAATTGTCTTTCCAGCCTGCGTTGGAAGAAATGAAGACGAGGGACACCGTCATCTGATACAGCGTTTTGTTGTCGTCTTTCTTCCTGCTCCGTCATCATAATCTCGTTTCATGTCTCATTTGATTTCCAGTTGTACCGCTGATGAGATTTGGCTTGTAATCCTGAGCAGAGCCAGTTTGGGTTCTTCCTTTCCCTTACCAACTCCTCGCCCGCAATCTCATCTCTTCCAGAATCGTCCGCGCTCCTTGTGTTACAGTTTCTTGCTTAGGCGATCCTTGGAAGGGCTTCGCGACCCTCAGTTGTGAGGCTTTAACAGACATTTCAAGACTATTTTACAGACATATCGAGGGAGTGGAAATTGCTTCAGTATTATAAACGGGAAGAAATTATTATTTTCCTCAGGTTTATTGCATAATAATAACCGCCTCTGTGGTCTAGTGATAAGAGTTCCTGGCTACAGATCCAGAGGTCCCGGGTTCAATTCCCGGCGCTTCCAGATTTTCTGGGAAGTAGTGGGTCTGGAACGGGGTCCACTCAGCCTCGTGAGGAAAATTGAATAGCTATTTGAAAGAACTAACGGCTCCGGTCTAGAAAACCGAGATTAACGACCGTGGGTATCAGTTGCGCTGACCATGCAACACCCTCTATCTACTGAAGTTGACATTAAATTCGCTGACAAGCGGCAGTCGCTCGGTCGGTATAATTCGTTTGTGAACTAAAATCACGGAGTTTGTTTTTTGTTTATTGTATATTATATCTGTTAAATATATTGTTAAGTGTATAGATTGTGACTATAGATGGGTTTTGGATCAGTAATCGGGTTTATCGAACACTTACAGAACGTAACTACAAGGAACTACGACAATCTGAGTTACACACTCCAAAGATCACTATGACTATAACACATATAAAATCTTCTGTTTTCCTTAGCCGTTACTTGATAGCGGTTTCCAGTGTCGGAGTTTCCCCTTCGTCTGGTTTCCCGAACTTTCCCCAGCCTCAGCTGCCAGTTTCTAAAAATCCCAGCTCTCGACGACTGTGTCCCAGCAGTTCTCTGATTGACTGACACTACTCTTATTCTCTTCATAACGTTTCGGCACGGACCTCGTAGAAAACACTTTCCAATTATTGTAAGTAAGCATGTAGGTTCTACTTTACTTGCAACTCAGATGTAACTTAATCAAGTGTGTCAGAAACGCTTCGTTGGACGAACAATATAGCTTTCGTTAAGAGGTACAACTTTTATATAGGATCTGCTTTTAATATCTGAACACTTAACAAAATAGAAACAAGAATTCGCACGGCGACCTGCATTGCAGTAGCCGATGTAATCTTGTTCATTGCCGTGTTCACAAGAACCCTCCACTGGTCCCTATTCTGAGCCAGATCAATCCAATCCATATCATCCCATCCTATCTCTCTAAGATCTATTTTAATATTGTCTGCCCACTTACGCCTTCGTCTTCCTATTGGTCTCTTTCCTTCTGGCTTTCCGACTAATATCCTATATGCATTCCTCTTGTCCCTCATTCGTGCTACATGCTCTGTCCATCTAACCCTCCTTCACTTGATTATTCTAATTATACTTGAAGAAGAGTACAAGTTATGAAGCTGGAATTAAAGTTTTATATTCTTGGTTTTCTCCGGTGTGACCTTCCTTTGGTAATTATTTTCATCTCTGATAATATTCCTGTTTATAAGTGGCGACTTCGCCATGTTGTTATTGTTGTATTAGTCGTTGTTGACGCTGTTGCTAATGTTGAAAGAGATCGCACTTTGCTCGCCTTGACGAACTTGCAGCAATGTCTTGTTTTTCTCCACTTCCTGTTCCTCTCCTTGGCGCAGTGAGGCAGGAAGCTATCCTGGTTTGCATTTCAACTCGATTTTCAATCTTATGCCTGCTGGATATTCTCTCGGACCTCTTCTTTTTCTTTTATAAGCTGCCATGGCTTTTTAGCATGGTCAGCAGCATCTGGAAAATGCTTCAGTGATTTCGTGAACAAGGCAGAAACATATACCCCCTGTATCTTCTATATAAGGTATCAACCTTTTTTTGGTAAAAGGACATATCCACCACTTCGAACGAGATAAGCCTTCAGTATCGTTTCGCTAGTAAAATAATCTGCTGGTGAAAGTAAACTTGTCCCTGTGCTTAACTAATTAAACACTACACCACGAGGGCGTACTGGGGAGTGGATTTATAGATCTACGTTTTCTTGACCTCAGCAATAGTTGGAAGTGAGTGGTCATGTTCATGTCCTGGTTGCTTTACCCCCGGGGGCAAGAGCCCCCGGTACTCATTGGATAGGAGGTTGGGTGGACCCCAGAACCGGTCTGGACGAAGTGAAGAGAAAATTCATGATCCTACCGGGACACGAACTCTAACCTCTCGGTCTTCCAGCTCGTAGCCAGTCGCTATACCGACTGAGCTATCAAAAGAAACACGCGAGACGACACGAAAATTAACTGAAATTTTCATAAAAATTATTTCAAGAGGCATGCCAGTTTGTAACGCGGTAGCATAGTTGGTTGAGACACTATGCTACAAACCGGAAGGTCGCGGATTCAAGTCCCAATAAGGGCATTGGATTTTTTTTCAATTGACCTAATTCTCCCGGCCGCACTATGGCCCTGGGGTAGATTCAGCCTCTAACAGAAATGAGTACCAGGAATTAATTTTCCTGGGGAGTAAAGCGCTGCCGGCGCGTAAGGCTGGCAACCTTACTGCCATCTTTGAGCCGATTGTTTAGATAATGTGGGAGCCTCAACGTCTCACAACCCTATGGACCTTCACGGCCTGGTACAGGGATAGCTTTACCTTACTTTTACTTTATGTCAGTTTATAATCACTTCTTCCATAATTAGATGGACTAACCGATTACGATAAACCTTCTGTACAATGGGTACTTGGGGCTCTTTCCTCGGGGGGTAAAGCGGCCGGGCCGTGAAGCTGATCACTCACCTCTAACTAATACCGAGGTCAAGAAAATATGTATCTATACATCCACTCCCCATACACCTTCATGGCTTATTGCTTAATTATTTAAGCACAGGGACAACTTTACCTTTTATTCTGTTAGGGCCAGCATTTTACAGTTTTAAAGACCTGATTACTGTGCCTTAAATCTGATATATTAATTCTGTATTTTTAGATATTCTATGTCTCTTCTGCTCTTTCTACACTTCACTTATTTCTAATTTTCATCTTCTCTTTAGTTTTGTTTCTTTATTATTTTATATTTCTTTTTGACACATATGTACATACATGTTTTCAGTCATATGTACATTCAATCAGGCAGGTATAATGGTACCATGAACCTCATCTTCCAAAGAACAAGAAAACATATTTTTGAAAGGAATTTCTGATGCAGAGCAGCTGACGAAATGAGAAACGCAGTCATCAGGAATTGACTGAATACAAATTCTGTGACAGGCGATATTCAGCTGAATAGAATATTCGCAGAAATGAAAGACTGCTCTAGAAAGCGTTAAATCATCACACACATAGATTCAGAATTTCCGTTTGGAAATATTGATCAATAAATGGAGGCGAGACAGGCCATAAGGTCAATGCCAATTGCAATTGTGTTCCTTTCACAGTGTTGATCGGACATTGTTCGAGCTGCTGCATCTGAGCAGCTACTTAAACTGGAGAATAAATGTTTTTCTAAATTCTTTCTTTGGTATTATAGAGACCGCCTCTGGTCAGAGTTCCTGCCTACAGATCCAGAGGCCCCGGGTTCGATTCCCGGCGCTACCAGATTTTATGAAAAGTGGTGGGTATGGAACGGGGTCCACTCAGTCTCGTGAGGATAATTGAGGAGCTATTTCAAGGAAATAGTGGCTCCGGTCTAGAAAACCGAGATTAATGGCCGTGGGGATTCGTTGCGCTGACCACGCGACACCCTCTATCCGCTAAAGTTGGCACTAACTTCGCCGACAAGCTTCGGTCACTCGGCCGGTATAGTTCGCTTGTGGACTACATGCCACGGAGTCTGTTTTTTTGTATACTATATACCTCATTGGTCTCTGTGTTCGCTTATTACTAGGATTAATGCATAATTTTAGGAGGGATAACATTGTATTTCTTCTTCATATAACTAAACTGATATAACCGCATTACGTCAACAGTTGTGTTAATCGAAAATTACTATCTTATGGGGTGTAACTCTGTGTAGTTTGGTATGTAGGTACCCAAGTTTCAGATGAACCCGCTGCCCCTAAAATCAGAACAGTACAAGGTGAAGACAGAGGGTTCCTCCAGACGTTGCTATCTACTAACCAATCTACACGGCGTGATATCCCAGATTATAATAATCTACATAAGACATAGTCGTGAGAATTTAAAGGCTTCTATATTTACCATTTGGCTATTAGGATATAGGCCTATTTTTCGCAGTATGGCGTAACATTTAAATTCAAGAAAAATATTATATATTTACTGAATTTGATGTTTGTATTAAAGTATTTTTTTTAATGCTAGTGGGGTGGGACTAAGTCCCTTGTACTGCGGCCACGTCTGGCTTATTGTACCAGCCCCAGATGATAGGTGAGGGTGATTGTGGAGCTATTGGTGGAATGAAGATTGGCAGGGGAAACCGAAGTACTAGGAGAAAACCTACCCCAGCGCCACTTTGTCCACCACAAATCCCACTTGACCAGACCCGGGATCGAACCCGGGCCGCCGCGGTGGGAAACCAGCGACAAACCGCTTCAGCTATGGCGAGGCCCATTGTATTAAAGTAAGTTATATTGAAAGTGGAGTTTAGAGCATTTTTACACTGAGACTAGCTCTCAGTGCTTGACCGGGTTTTCAGTCTAGTCTGATCCTGTATCCCAGAGCACTTGGAATATTCTTCTTGGATCATATTCTTCTTGGATCAAGATGCACTTTACATTTTCCAGGCTAATTCCCATCCAATTCCTGTTTGTTTGTGCCTTGGTTAATTAGTTATTTCGCTGAATGTAGGAGGACTTGAGTTTCATAATGCAAGACGATGTTCATGCCCTCATCTGAAGGGAAGACTTACACAAAGTAGCCTGGCAGAAACTCTTAGGTTATTGGTGAACATAATGAGAGCCAGTGTTGCGAGAAAGGTGCTGTGTGCTGCCCTCTTTGTTCTCTTGCACGCACTACTGACCCTGGGGTCCAATCACTGCTGTACAGATTAGTTGTTGAAAATCTACCAGAAATCTTGCTGCAGAGTCGTAGTATTTTTTATATATTTTGAGAGTTATAGTAATTTTTGTGCGTATTTTGAGAGTCTTAGTAATTTTTCTGTTTATTTTGAGAGGCCTAGTAAATTTTCTGCGTATTTTGATAATCGTAGCAATTTTTTGTGCATATTTTGAGATTCTTAGTAACTTTTCATATTTTGAGAACCGTAAACATTCTTCTGTGTGTCATACAGGTTACTTTTTTTTTCTTTGGCACTACAGCCACAGTGGGCCTAGGCATACTCCATGTACTTCTCCGTTCACTTCGGGTTAACTAGATCTTACACATTCCGCAGGACTCCTTGGGCGGGTGATCAGCTCGTCGCAAGGCCTCTACCTGTACACAAACACAGAAAAACGCACACACACATAAACTAAACATCTATTCCCTGATTGAGATTTGAACCCACGATCCTGGTTTTCAAGCGAGCGAAGACAGTACATGCCTTAGACCGCTCGGCTACCGTGACCGGCAATGTATAAGAATAATATATAAGAATTCAGCTCGTTTTTTTGTTTTTGTTTTTTGTTGAGATCTCCATTTATTTGCAAACTGTATGAATACATTAACAGATTGTTGTGAATTGTGTGAAATGACGTGTGGAGGGGAGCTCATTAGTTCCCCTCCGTATATCAATAGGTTGGGGCCTGGTGGGAGAAGGGGAGAAACTTAAGCTAAACTTAAAACNAACTACTAACTAAGATTATATTTTGAATCTGGTGATCAGATCGATTGGCTGGTGTCGTTTGAGGCGCCTTACTTAGGTCTGGTGGTTGAAGTAGTTGAGCTGCAAGTTCGTTGGGGTGTGTATGTAGTCGCGCTCTATATTGGGAATTCCATTGGCTGATCTCTTCCTTGAGTGTGTTGATTTGAAGATCACACCTGATGATCGTATTTGGGACGTACCATGGCGCGTTGGTTATAAGGCGCAGTACTTTTGATTAAAAGCTTTCCAGTATTTCTATGTTGGAGTTTGATGCTGTCCCCCAGAGTTGTAATCCGTAGGTCCAGATGGGCTTGAGGATGACCTTGTATGCCAGAAGTTTGTTGTGTATTGAGAGACTGGACTTTCGGCCTATAAGCCAGTACATTTTGGAAAGTGTGAGACCAAGTTGTTTTCTTTTGGTAAAGATATGCTTGTGCCAAGTGAGGCGTCTGTCCAGATGTAGACCGAGGTACTTGACATCATCTGATTGTGGGAGCTCCTCATTGTTGATATTGATCTTGAGACAAGTTTGACTTCGGGTGGTGAATGTGACGTGTGTTGACTTCATGCTGTTGACTTTTAGGCGCCATTTGGTTAGCCACTCATGGATTGCTTGTAGGTTGTTTTGCAGTTTTTGTGAGGCTACAGTTGGATTGGGGTCTGACGCTAGCATCGCAGTGTCATCTGCGAAGGTGGCAGTGATGGAGTCATGGGATGTTGGTAGGTCCGCGGTGAAAAGGAGGTAGAGCAGTGGGCCAAGTACACTCCCTTGGGGCACTCCTGCATTGATGGGGTGGAGGTTAGTATAAGATTCTTCTATTTTGACTTGGAAGAATCTGTTGTGTAGATAGGATTTGAGGATGAG
>NW_019719361.1:879841-887412 GCF_002891405.2 Cryptotermes secundus | reverse complement strand
TGTAGGTACGCCTTCTTTAACCTCAACAATAGATGGAGGTGAGTGGTTAGATTCATGCCTCTTTCGCTTTCCCTCCCCCCCCCGGCGGGGGGGGGCAACCCTCAATGTCCATTTCATAGGAGGCTGAATGGGCCCCCGAGCATGTCTGTACCTTATGATGAACGATCGGTTCAGGCATTTGAAAGGAGCATTACTACTATTATCGCTACAATTTGAGAACTTGTGATGCTGACGTTGCCGAACGAAGGAACTTACGGCTTATTTCATTGAGATGGCTTCATGTGGCGTGATACATATATCAAGTTTATAAAGATTTATAAAGGCATTCAAGTAATATTAAGGTTTTGACTCATGAATTTGAGAGGCTGTAATGTTGGTATTACTGATGGGAGTTACTTACGAGGTACTCTCTTGAGATGAGCTCAGTTGCCTATATATCAAAATTCATAAAAATTGTTTCAGCAATTCAAAAGGTTATACGGGTGGATACACATACAGACAACACAGACAGCAAGGTGATATCATAAGCCTACATTTAATTTTAAAAAATAAGGACAGTAGGCTATAAAGCGTCTTGTTTAGTATCGCGTGAGGGTTATTGACCATGGTTTGGGTGTCGTGTCAAGAGCTTCCTTCGAAATAGTGACACCCGTTTATGCTTCATCCAAGATCTTATCATTATAAGCGAACAGAATGCGGTCTGTGTGTGGTTGGGCGGGATGTTTCTGCTCCCCCACTTATTGCCTCCTGGATGGTTGGAGGCGAAGGGGAGAGAAAAGGGAAGACATCCTCGAGAAACTAATCTCCCTTGCAACAGCGAGTTCAAGATAATGTAGGGGTGCCTGATGGCATGGAAACTACCTCAAGTTATTTCTGACGGTGTTGGCATCCTTAGATTTAATATTTACACTCCTGCTTTATTCAATCTGTGCTTCTTGAATGACTCAAGTACATACACACCGTTGCCAACTTATGTATTAATAAGTGTTTCAACAACCTTACGCTGAAACAGGCAAAATGTGTAAGGGCATAATAATTTCGCATCATAGTTCAAGTCGTTAGTCGCTGGTTTCCCTCCGCGGCGGCCTGGGTTCGACCCCGGGTCTGGTCAAGTTGGATTTGTGGTGGACAAAGTGGCGCTGAGGCAGGTTTTCTCCGAGTACTTCGGTTTCCCCTGCCAATCTTCATTCCACCAATTGCTCCACAATCACCCTCACCTATCATCTGGGGCTGGTACAATAGGCCAGAAGTGGCCGCAGTACAAGGGACTTAGTCCCACCCCCACTAGCAATAAAATAAAAGAAAAAAAGGGGCATAATAACGACGAGATCAATATTCACGTATTCTTGATTTTGTCACTGGGTGAAGGAATAGTAAGTTTTACAGCGCCTTCTCTTCTCTTTCACTGTCTGTACAGTCCCCGTGCTACCTGGCGTCTTCTTTGGGTTTCATGATCATTTTTACAGACTGTAGGACACCATCGAAGAGTGATCAGGTCGTCGCAAGGCCTCTACCTAAGCACAGGGCAACACAATGGTTCATTACTGTGTTCAGAAGTGCCTCCCACTGGTCCCTATCCTGAGCCAGATCAATCCAGTCCATGTCACCCGATCCTATGTCTCTAAATTCCATTTTAACATATTCAGTCTCCTGCGTCTTGGTCTTCCTAGTGGCCTGTTTCACTCTGGCTTTCCCACCAATATCCCATATGTATTCCTCTCATTCCTATTCGTGCTATATGCGCTGCCCACCTCATCCTCCTTGACTTGATCATTCTAATTATACTTGGAGAAGAGTAAAAGTTATGAAGCTCCTCATTTTCAGTTTTCTCCAACCTCCTGTTACTTCATCTCTCTTCGGTCGACATATTCTCCTCAACACCTTGTTCTGTGCTCCTTAATGTCAGAGACCAAATTTCACACCCATACAGAACTACAGGCAAAATTATGGTTTTTTATTTTCTAGTTTTTAAGTTTTTAAACATCGGAAGAGAAGACAAAAGTTTCTGCACTGAATGATAGCAGACATTGAAGATATTGTATTTTATTTAGGGAGGAGGTCTCGATTAATCTTTGAAAATGAAGGAAATTCGTTAAAGCCGATTTTGAGAAAATTGTTATTTGATTTTAGTGAAACTGCCACAGAAGATAATCGTACTGCATATGGCTCGTGTCTGCATGTGGCAGATTTGGCAATAAAGACTTTAGCCACCTTGGGCTGGAAAATATTTACAGCCCAGACTTTAGCCTCCAGTGAATTTCACTTGTTTGAACCACTGAAGGAGTATGGAGGGCAGAAATACAGAACGGATGATGAACTAAATCACGGCGCCCTGAACCGGCTACGTCATGTTTCATTTTTATATGCTTCCGGCATCTGTACCTTGCCACGGCGACCTCAGAAACGTGTCAGTGTAGCGGGATAGTATATTGGAAAAGAGCGATAGTTTGGTGTTCTTGGTATTGATCTTTGTAGAAGACGAAGTCCAGACAAACCTCGAGCCACACTCATTATTTAGCGAGTAACCCTCCAAACCAAAGGAGAAAGACACATAAGTATGCATTATTGTTGTTCGATATTGACGGATATAGTGGTATGTCATAACAGTTAATAATAATTTCCGGTGTTAGATTTTATCCGGTCTAGAAAACCGAAATTAACGGTCGTGGGGATTTGTTGCGCTGACCACGTGACACCCTCTATTCGCTAAAGTTGGCACTAACTTCGCCAACAAACGGCCGTCGCTCGGTCGGTATAGTTCTCTTGCGGACTCAAGCCACGAAGTTTGTTTTCGTATGAGATATATGGAAAACCTCTTTATAAATTCTCGGGTTCATTCAGGCTAACGGACGGAAGGATGTGCAGGCGGACAAATAAAAAAAAAAAAGAACGAACTCCGTTGCTTGGAAGGTGCAACACTGCTGTCTCATGACAGCCCTGCCGTATTGTGTCAAAGTGAAACAGTGTTTAGACCGTGTTGTTCAGTTGATACACAGTTTTCCCACGACTCCTGTGCCGTATTGTGTGAACGTGAAACAGTGTTTAGACGGTGTTGTTCAGATGAAACACAGTTTTCCCATGACTCCTCTGCCATATTGTGTGAACGTGAAATAGTGTTTAGACGGTGTTGTTCAGATGAAACACAGTTTTCCCACGACTCCTCTGCCTTATTATATTAAGGTGTGGCAGTGTTTACTCTGTGCTCTGAAGCTGCAATGCAGTTGTCGCATACTTGTCGATCCGTCGGTTTTCTTCAGACCGTGACAGTGTTTCAGTCACCGATGCTCATGGAGATTAGCGCCTGATCCAAAGTTTGTCACAATAGCTGGTTCGATTTGATCACGAGCCTTAGTGACTGTTCGTCTTGCACCAATCCGTCTCGATGACGGAAAGCATTTCAGGACATGATACTCTTTATAATATTGTCACGTATTGGACATATATCGCGACAAATAACTTCACGATGTATTTGATGTAGCGAATTTTATTTCACATTCGCCCTTACAATCACCCAAATTACAGATTTACGATTACTGCTATCTGCAGTATCACAAATAGTACACTCCAAATGCCTCAATACAACTGGCTGGTTGCTGCTGTGCAGTTCCCTTATATAGCCGCAGTGTTGCCTGTTGCGTGCCACGTCACAGTAGGAAGTTGATTACGGGTACGTAGCGTTGCGCGTTACGTCACCGCGGAGGGGAGGGAGGGAGCGCTACGTTACCGCCACGCGCCTGTGACCTGAGTTGCCACGTTGCTGCTGGGTAGGGAGGGGTTCTCCGTTGCGCAACATGTTACAATATAATAGTAATTACGTGTAAGGCCGGTCACGGTAGCCGAGCGGTCTAAGGCATGCACTGTCTTCGCTCGCTTGGAAACCGGGATCGTGGGTTCGGATCTGTTTCCTGTGAGGTACGAACTGAATTCTTATATATTATTCTTATACACTGCCGGTCACAGTAGCCGAGCGATCTAAGGCATGTACTGTCTTCGCTCGCTTGGAAGCCGGGATCGTGGGTTCGGATCCCACTCAGGGCATGGATGTTTAGTTTGTGTGTGTGAGTTTTTCTGTGTTTGTGTACAGGTAGAGGCCTTGTGACGAGGTGATCACCCGCCCAAGGAGTCCTACCGAATGTGTAAGATCTAGAAAAACCGAAGTGAATGGAGAAGTTCATGGAGGTAGGCCTAGGCCCACTGGGGCTGTAGTGCCAAGGAAAAAAAATACGTATAAACCTGCAACCCAGTCTGTTCCTGAAGCATGTATTGTATTTCTACCTTTGGAATATTTCTTCAGAAAGTAATTTCCTCCTTTATTTCAGTTCATTCTCCCATTTCCCTTCTGTTTTTGCTCCACACGAAAGATCAGGATTTGAATCTGGTTCTGCTCTGTTTTCGTTCTTCTCATGAGAAGATAGACTGTAATAGAAAGAACTGTGAAGAAAGCAAGCACGAAGGGAAATGACCGAGAAGGGAGAGAATTTTAAAAGAAATCTTTTATTAAGTGGGAGCTGAACATTTGAGATCACTCGAAGCTGTGAAACATTTGTGTGTCCTTTCATCTTCTTTGTTGTTAACTTCAACATTCAACACAGAATCATGTAATGGTAAATAATCATACAATTAAGAGCGTCATTAAAACTTGTATATAAGATAATTTTCTTTTGTTTATTTCGTGTATATCAAATTCGCCCCTTTCTTCATTAATATTAATTATATGCTCTAATTAAAACAGTAAGGAATAAAGAAGAGGCATGAAATTGCATTGTAATACTGCGGGAAAACTCTAGGTTGTAAATGCCGGATTATCAATAAATTGATAATAATAAATAAATTATAATATTTCAAAATTAAAATATATTGCGATTGTAACTAATTAAATTCCTAAATAAATTTATGTAAAATATAAAATTATCTCTCTAAGATACCGTGGAGGCCCGTAGGGTTGTGAGACGACGAGGCTTCCACATTTCCTAGACAATCGCCTCACAGATGGTGGTGATTTTGACAGCCTTACGCGCCGGACGCCCTTTAATACCGGGAAGATTCCTGGTACTCATTTCTATCAGAGGCTGAGTCGATACCAGGGCCATAGTGCGGCGGAAAGGATTAGATTAATTGAAAAATCCAATGAACTCATCGGGAATCGAACCCGCGACTTTTGACTTGTAGCATTGTCTTCACCTTTTTTTCGTTAACATATATCGTACTACACTGTCCCACCTATAACACAATTTTTACATTTAATCGTTCCAGAAATATTACATGGTGAGTAAAAGGTCAGAAACTCTTCGCTGTTCAATTATCTTCGGTCACCAGTTACATCATTTTGGTACGAAAATTTACCGAAGCACTTTGTTCTCAAACACTTTCAGTCTTATTCATCGCATAGCGTGAATGATCAAGCTTCACACCCATACGAAATCATATGTACGGTGTCGTTTTGTATATTTTAATTATTAGGATTCTACAAGCTGAATGGTTGGAAGGATCACTGAATTTGTAATAGGATTTACTAAATTCTTGCAGAATGTAACTACAGTCAACTACAGCATAACGTTAATTTTAATTCACATACTCTGTAATTCACTACAGCACGTACGAAGTCTTCTCAGTCTGCTCTATCTTCGACGATTGTCGCCTGGTAACGGCTTCCAATGCTGCATTCCTCAGCTTCCGTGTTCACATCCTTACTGGCCGACGACTGTCTCACTACTAACTAAATTCTAGAATTTTCCTGCTTATAACACTTCGCTACGGACAACACAGAAAACTCATGTCCCAACAGCGGGGCTACGGTGGAGGTATTCTACCGCCCATAAGCTCTCGTTATATAAAGTCTAAAATCACCGCTTAGAGAAAGCCGTTCGCAACAATCTCGTCTATTATTCCCAGTGTGTCCGTTACAGCGGATAAGTTTTATTGACTCGTTACCAAGCAATGGCTGTCTTCGTTAGTCATGATGTCACCTTTTGTTTGGAAACAGATTGGTTGTTAAGAATTAAGGCCGAATAGACTGACGGAAGAATGGATGAAAAAACGGACAAATGAAGGAAGGGACCGAAAGATAGAAGGAAGGTAGCTGTTGCAAATTGACGAAGTGACGGACAAACAGACAAATAGGTGGATGGATGGAATAAGGAAGAGGAAGATCAGTGGAAGGGCGAACGTGCGATTTATTATAGAATATTTGACTTAAATGCGAGGAGTAAGAGAATGAGAGAAATGACGTCATAAATGTAAGATTTGAGGCTTTCACGGCGGTGACTATGAAGAAAGCAGTCTTCTGCGATTTGGCACCGTGTAAATGTGGTGTTAACCGACGTTTCGGAGGAACGTATCGCCCCCATCTTCAGGGTAGAAGAAAAAGTATAAGAAATCTGCAAGTCTGCTTTACCGTTTCTCACGGTGTTGTCGCTTGCAGATTTCTTATACTTTTTCTTCTACCCTGAAGATGGGGGCGATACGTTCCTCCGAAACGTCGGTTAACACCACATATACACGGTTCCAAATCCCAGAAGACTGCTTTCTTGACGTCATAAAGGTCGATTTAGCACTCATGAACTCTGTGTGGCTTGCGCATGCTCTGAGATATATTGACGTCACGACTTGAGTGTATGACAATCACTACGGTAATTGTGCTGAAAATATTCTGGCTAACTAACGTCGAATTCAGCTCCTATGGAGAGTCAATAGGCATGGACATTTTTCAAATTAGTTCATCGAAATTTGTATTACTGAAGTACCTAATTCAACTCTTGGACGCATACAGATGTTACTCGTACTCACTTATGGAGTTGAACCCTTCTTGAGAAGCTGCCAGTTGTGCAGCTACTCTACAATTTCCCAGCATTTCATGGAACCCGAGGGTTCACAAGAGCCCTCCACTGGTCCCTCTCCTGAGCCAGATCAATCCAATCCTATATCTCTAAGATCCATTAAATATTGTCCACCCAACTACTCCTTGGTATTTCCAGTGGTCTCTTTCCTTCTGGCTTTCCCACAAATATAGATATTCTAAACGAAATATTTCATAAGTTTTGTCAGTGGTTCCACACGAGTACCTTCTGGCGTTTTACATGTTCCGTCCATGTGTTCATCATGATTTTCATCAGGCTATTAATATTATTTTGTCCCAATTGTCCCCTCCATCTGTAGGGTCCAAAATGAGCAAAGCAGGAAACCAACATGAAGTTGGTAGCTCTTTGGCTTATTATTCGACCCTGAAGATGGAAGCGAAATGTTCCACTGATACGTCGGTTGACTTTCAACGGACTACACGGCGTAATATGTAGAAAGAAATTTTTATTGTTAGTGGGGTGGGACAGTCCCTTGTACTGCGGCCACTTCTGGCCTATTGTACCAGCCCCAGATGATAGGTGAGGGTGATTGTGGAGCAGTTGGTGGAATGAAGATTGGCAGGGGAAACAGAAGTACTCGGAGAAAACCTGCCACAGCGCCACTTTGTCCACCACAAATCCCACGTGACCAGACTATAACTCTACATAATCACTGTTCTGAAAACCTCGAACTGCATTTCGTAACAAAATGACTTACTTACTTACTTACTTACT
>NW_019719361.1:877208-879738 GCF_002891405.2 Cryptotermes secundus | reverse complement strand
TCTCCTCAACACCCTGTTCTCAAACACCCTCAGTCTATGTTCCTCCCGTAATGTCAGAGACCAAGTTTCACACCCATACAGAACCACAGGCAAAATTATAACAAAATGACTAACGATATAATTTAAAATATATGAGAATTTAGAATATAAGAAAATAATAAATTGTATAAATATAGCTAATTTAAAACTTATTAGAAAATACCAGTTCAATATATGATGTATCGTAAATGTAGGAAAAATAAGGCGGTTCCTTAAATTGAGGTCACGCGGATATAGATACAATAGGACAGAAGATACAAAGAGATTATTATTATTATTATTATTATTATTATTATTAGTGGTGGTAGTAATAGTAATATTATTATTAGTAACAGAAGTAGTAGTAGTAGTAGTAGTAGTAGTAGTAGTAGTAGTAGTAGTAGTAGTAGTAGTAGTAGTAGTAGTAGTAGTAGTAGTAGTAGTAGTAGTAGTAGAAGAATGAGATTAGAACAAGTGGATATAAAAATACCCTATAAATCAGTTGTGTGCCCCAAGAACGGGCTGCCATGCGGGCACAAAAGGGGCAATACCAAAGTTCAGGCGATTAATCGTCGGGTTTCCACCGCGGCGTAGCGGGTTTAATCCCAGGTCAAGTCGTGGGATTTGTGAATGAAGAAGTGACACTGGGACAGATTTTCTCCCAGTACTTCGGTTTCTCCTGCCAATTCTGATTCTTCCAAACGCTTCATATTCTTCTATCAACCGGGGCTGGTATAATAGATCAATTAGTGACCGACGTGCCAAGTGGACTCAAGTCTTACCCCTCCCCATGACACTAAAATAAATCCACAAGCACAGTTCAGTAACAGTGTGTTAGAGACCTAACGTAACCTTCGTTGCCCTTCAAGAAATATATTGTAGCTTGTTTCCTAGGTAACGGGACAAGAAAATTGTGTGGGGTTCAGATTTGACGAATACGTTTATTGGACTATCGCTGTTATATTCACTATTGCAGTTATTCTCCTATAGCGCCCTTTTAGACGGAACGACCTTATTAGTGCGTCGGCTCTGTGCGTCGATTTCAACATTTATACTTGCACCGCAATTCTCGGTGAAGCGTCTTGGCTCTTCGTTCTTCGAAGCTGGATTGACTCCTTCTCTACTCGAAGCCGGATTGACTCCTTTCTCTACTCGAAGCCGGATTGACTCCTTCTCTACTCGAAGCTGGACTGTCTTCTGCTCTAGGCGAAGCTGGACTGACTCCTACTCTAGTCGACGCTGGACTGTCTTCTGCTCTAGTCGAAACTGGAATGTCTTCTGCTCTATTCGAAGGTGGACTGACTCCTGCTCTAGTCGAAGCTGGACTGTCTTCTGCTCTAGTCGAAGCTGGAATATCTTCTGCTCTACTCGAAGGTGGACTGACTCCTGCTCTAGTCGAAGTTGGACTCTCTTCTGCTCTAGTCGAAGTTGGACTGTCGTCTGCTCTACTCGAAGCTGGACTGACTCCTGCTCTAGTCGAAGCTGAACTAACTCCTACTCTAGTCGACGCTGGAATGTCTTCTGCTCTAGTCGAAGCTGGAATGTCTTCTGCTCTAGTTGAAGGTGGACTCTCTTCTGCTCTACTCGAAGCTGGACTGACTCCTCTAGTCGAAGCTGGACTCTCTTCTGTTCTAGTCGAATTTTGACTGTCTCCTGCTCTAGTCGAAGCTGGACTCTTCTAGCCTAAACTCGGGCTGGATAGAGAGCACCTTGTCGAAGGGTTCAGTTTCGCTGCTGTCATGCAACTGCCTCAAACAATTCGTTACTTAGTCATTGCTAGCCTCTTTATAACGATTGAAACCCCACTGTTAGGCTTTCATGTTGTTTGAGCGATTTCCTAGACAACGGGCTGCTTATATCGCTTTGCCTAGGAATTTCTAGCCGTTGACCAGCTATGGACATCTTATAGCCCGGCCTTCCTAGCGGCACGTCACAATATTCAAGTGCCTTTACGTTTTCAAGGAGATGAGAAATGTTGGGAGTTGCATTATTCTCCATTGTGTACGGTCTAGAACACTATTCTGGTTCATTATGCTGTGCACTGTACACCACGTTTAGTGTGGGAGCTGGCGACCCGGTGTGTGATAGTACGCTCCCCCCACTCCCTGCCTCTTCTCATAGACAATTTATTGCTGCACAGTGGAAGCGCCATTAAACATAAATTCAGCTGTGGAAGGGACTTGGGGGGAGGGGGTGGAGAAGAAGACACATTGCGGGACGGTCTCAAGTAGGCGGTGGGTCCTGTTGATGGCATGGATACCATTTCCCGCCAGATAGGATGGTATTTTAGTGAAATCTGTGCCCAAGGGACTGCGTAAATGTTGTTTAGTTTGTGGGAAGTATCTTCTGTTATATACAGTATAGTGTGCTAGTGTTATAAAACCTAATTTTTGTCCAAAGAAAAAGAGCTAAACTTAATCGTTTTGCCATCTTGTGAAGTGTGTGTATATATTCTGGATGCCCGTGAAATTGCATTAGAAGTTGAATGAGAAAGTTTGTAAATCCCCATCTA
>NW_019719361.1:867275-876147 GCF_002891405.2 Cryptotermes secundus | reverse complement strand
GGTTTCCAAGCCAGCCTAGCATAGTCTATTTCATAATTAATATGATCCATATCGAATTTGAAACGAATACAAGCTTAAACCATGTTATTTTACTATCGGCAGTGAAATACAGGAGGAAAACAAACTGAAGAGAAGTTAGTGTCCACTTTGGGCCGCGCCATAGCTCAAGCGGTTAGTCGCTGGCTCCCCACCGCGGCGGTCCGGGTCAAGTGGGATTTGTGGTGGACAAAGTGGCGCTGGGGCAGGTTTTCTCAGAATACTTCGGTTTCCCCTGCCAATCTTCATTCCACCAATTGCTCTACAGTCACCCTCACCTATCATCTGGGGCTGGTACAATAGGCCAGAAGTGGCCGCAGTACAAGAAACTTAGTCCCACCCCACTAACAATAAAAAAAATAATGTTCTCTATTATTAACGTGTATTTCTTCGTAATTAGATATGACGTTCTTGTGTCTCAGAACTCTCCGCGGGTTGCGTGGGCACCCTCCGCCATAGCAAGTAGTTCCCAGTGGCGACGGCTCCTGCGTACATCTGAACTGCTATTAAGGTAAGGAACAGTTTATTCATTTGTTTAGAGGTTCATAACTCAGAGACGGCCTGCATAGATGAATGTTTTCATCGTTTAAGGCCAGTAGTAACTACATGTACCATCTGCTTTAACTTTAGGTACCTCATCATTTCGCGTACAGTTTTAATTTCTTTTTATTATCAGAGCAGACGATCAGAAAATCTATGGCCATACTGTGAAGGCGACTTTGAACTCAGTCCGTATCTTTGATTATCTAATAACAATGTCTGTACATATTGTTACTTGTACACCCATTGCAAGGCAACGTGTTGTTAAACAAGTTCCCACGAAAACAGATTCTTGGTACATATTCCGTTGATAGATCAAGCAACAATAGAGGAAGCTGTGTTTTCTGTGTCACAACAGTGGATAGTGATCACATGACATGTGTTTTCTTGAGATCCGACCGTCGCGCCAATAGGCTGGTTGGATAGCGATCACGTGATGAGTTTACTTAGGTCCATGTCCGTTCCTCGGCTACATAAGTAAAGCAGTTACATGTTACGAGTAATAGCGGCAGAAGCACGCGAACAAGCAAGCAAGGAGATAGCCACTGGAAGTTCGTAGTTGAAGTAGAATTATAAGTCGGTCTGTGAAGACTTAACATGTGATTAGAAAATTTTTTTGTGTGTAATATTTGGAGTGTGTGTTTCATTGAGACTGTTAGAGTTCCTATGCTAAAAATCCGTGTGTACTAGTGCAGATATATCTAGAAGATTAGTGTGAGTGATTGAAATTGCGTAAATCAGTAACATTGTAATAATTGTTTGTAGTTATGCTACAAGCCAGAAGCATGTTTTTTTCTGTGCATAATTTTTGGTGACAAAATGCGAATTATTTGCAGCTTTTATTTATTTTTGTCTTTTTCGTCGTAATTTTCTGATTCCTGTGTTTTCTTTATGTTTACGGTCTCTCTTCCAGGCCTTCCTCAATTGGGTCTGGATTGTAGTGTAGGTGCGCTGATATAATTCCGATACACTCAACACTATTCTTGGCGTTTACAGTCTTATCTAAGTGTGTTTGTTTTGCGTTTCAGTATATTTCGCATTTGTTGTATTCTTAAGTACTGTAGGATTATTTTAATTGAAATTGTGAAAGACGGGGCTATCATAGAGGGTGAATTGGGCAGGGCATGTAGAACGAATGGGGGAGAAAAGGAATACATATAGGATATTTGTGGGATAGTCTGAAGGAAAGAGACCACTGGGAAGACCAAGAGGTATGTGAGTGGACAATATTGAAATGGATCTTAGAGAGATAGGATGGTATCATATGGACTGGATTTATATGGCTCAGGATAGGGACCAGTGGAGGGCTCTTGTGAACACGGTAATGCACCTTCGGGTTCCATAAAATGCTGGGAATTCTTGAGTAGCTGCAGAATTGGCGGCTCCTCGAGAAGAGTTTACTTCCATGAGGGCGTAGGGTTCCCATAGCCTCCAGTCTTTGTTTGTAGTAGTTTTTATCAAAATATAGTTTGATATATTGCAGTATTTATTATATCCATCACTTCTTTATTAATTGTGACAGGGCCCTTAGGTTTGTGCCCCTGTTTTTTATTGTGGTTGTGACTTGGCGTGCTGGTATATTGGTGCACACAATTGATGCATCAAAGGAGCATATTTTTATGTTTTTATTGACATCCATATTTTCTAGATCTATGCTGAAACATAGCGCATTCTTTGGGTTGTATGTATAGGGTAGATGGATATTTTGTTTTATTATTTGTGGTATGTGGCTGGGTAATTTGTATTCAGGGACGTTGCGCCTGTGAACTATGCGTCGTATTAATATATTTTTTTTATGAGATTCTATTGCTGCATGTAAATTAGATAATTTTGTGTCAGTGGCGGATTTATGTTCCGCCGAAGAACAGGGTGTTGAGGATAATATTTTGACCCTAAAGAGATGAAGTGACAGGAAGTTGGAGAAAACTGCATAATGAGGAGCTTCATAACTTGTACTCTTCTCCAAGTATAATTAGAATGATCAAGTCAAGGAGGATGAGGTGGGCAGGACATGTAGCAAGAATGGAGGAGAAAAAGAATGCATGTAGAATATTGCTGGGAAAGCCAGAAGGAAAGGGACCACTGGGAAGACCAAGGCGTAGGTTGGTGGACAATATTAAAATGGATCTCAGAGAGATAGGATGGGGGTGGTATGAATTGGATTGATATGGCTCAGGATAGGGACCAGTAGAGGGCTCTTGTTNGAAAGGGACCACTGGGAAGACCAAGGCGTAGGTTGGTGGACAATATAGAAATGGATCTCAGAGAGATAGGATCGGATGGTATGGATTGGATTGATGTGTCTCAGGATAGGGAGCAGTGGAGGGCTCTTGTTAACACGGTAATGAATATTCGGGTTCCATAAAATGTTGGGAAATTCTTGACTAGCTGCAGATTTGGCGGCTCCTCAAGAAGGGCTCAGCTCCAGGAGGTGTAGGTAATAATAGTTAAGCTGACACTAAATTCAAGACCGACTGATGTTGGCCAATATAAAGGTAAAGTTGTCCCTGTGCTTAAATAGTTAAGCACGACACCATGAAGGCGTATGGGGGGTGGATGTTTCGATTCACATTTTCTTGACCTCGGCAGTAATTGGAGGTGAGTGATCAGCTTCACGCCCTGGTTGTTTCACCCTCTCCCCGAGATATAAATTCCCAAATACCTAGTGCAGGGTGGGTGGACTTCTGAGTCGATCTGGACGCTGTGGAGAAGAGAAAGAGTCTTTCCCCTGCCAGGAATCAAAACCCGCTCGTCAAACACGTAACCCATCGCTATGGTGCCTGAACCGTCACAGATCATATCGCTTCTAAAATAAAAATTCAAATAAAATACCAAAACAATAGATGAGATTTGATAATGAATTGCGAGAAATCCGAAGTTTCATGGACGCTCGCCACTAAAAGCCAACTCCGAAACTGTTTAGATCCAATTCATATATCTGCAATTTAATATTGTCCTCCTCTGTGATCCTGTCTCTGCCAAAATGCTTCAATTTGTCCAGTTGAAATCTTGTAAAGCTTTTCCATTTTGTTCTCTCGTCCCGTCTTCTGTCACCGAATTGAAGTGGCTTTCAAATGGGTCTTGCTGGCCCATTTTACCTCTACGTTTGCGTACGGAAGGGCCCAAACTAATGATCTTAGAAGTGAGAACTGGATTACAGAAATGATAGAGTAAGAGGATTTGTCTTATTAATTTCTTAAACCTCAAACGAGGTTCTTCAAATAAAATTTTAGCTTTTATATACAGCCGTCCAAATAATTACACTTCTTTTGACGTTAGAACCATATTATTAAAGAAATTAATATTGCAGTTTTAGAAATTAACCACATTTATTTGTCTATTTGCTCTCAAACGTTTTTCTCTCCCTCAATTTTACTAAAATTTGATCTCCTTTACTTAAAGGAACATCACCACAAGTCATTCAAACTCATCTTCTTAGACGCCTTTTGTTCATCAAAAATACAATCTTCAAAAAATTTAAAATAAAAAATTCGTCAATAGACGTTTTGCAGAACAAAATATTTAATGTGTGTATATAGCACTACTAAATTTTTATGATTTATTGGCTTTAATAAACAACGGCAAAGAAATTGTAGGGCACCCGCACACCAACTGCGTCAAGACAAGAATCAAGACATGAAACAAAAACTCAGTCTTGCTTCATTCGTCAGCATCATGACTCAGACCGTTGTGCGGCGGTTTTCATAATCTCATTCGTTTGAACTGTGCGTCTTTCTTTGCGTCACGTCGCAGATATCGTGTCTTGACTGTTACATATCTTGACGCATGCCGGTGTGCGGCCTACCGTAGGAATATATCCTTATAAAGCAAGCGAATTAAATAAACCTTAATGAAAATGAGTGTCACAAACACACGAGGGTTAGTATTTGAACAACACAGTTCAGTAACACAAAGGATTCACTTCATGCTGTAGCACTCAGAATATCTGCACTTAATTATTCATTCGGCAGGGCATAAATTTCCGCCAGTATAATTATAAAAAGTTTATTCATGTTTTCTTCCTGAGTCAGCCGCCACAAACCATGCTAATAATTCTTTAAAACACCGCCACTCGATTATTTCTTTCCGATCCCTTCACGTTCACTGTGTAGCAGGAAGTTTGGTGTCGAGACAGACCTGGGCCGACTACCGTTGTGTCTTGTATTGCTTTGCACCTCACTTTGGCTTCCCTGAGACGTCCGCTGGATGCCTAAGCAGTTACACCTGATAAGACGGCTCGCGCTCGTCTATCCACGTATTGGCTGTGGAAAAAGCAATAGAATTATTAGAAATGTACAGAAATATTATCCAGAAAATGTGTGAGTAGGAGAGGTGATGCAGTTCATATCGTCAACAGCAGTACCACAAACAAAAGCACTTATTGTACGGAGGAACCAACGAGGACGGTCATGAAATGCTTGTTATACCGCTTGCATGGTAACAGATGTTTGATGCAGTGATGTTACCAGTTTATAATTCAAGGGGAAGAGAAAAATCTGCTGAAGTTTGGGTGGTTAAGTTGGCTCACTTTCTTTCGTTTGTGATACCTGGAACTATTCGTATGTATTTCTAGGACATTGAATGGGGAGTTTCATAACTTGTACTCTTCTCCAAGTATAATTAGAATGATAAAGTCAAGAAGCATGAGATGGACAGGGTATGTAGCACGAATGGGGGAGAAGACGAATACATGAAGGATATTGGTAGAATAAAAGGAAAGAGACCACTGGGAAGACCAAGGCGTAGGTGGGTTGACAATATTAAAATTGATTTTAGAGAGATAGGATGGGATGGTATGGACTGGTTTGGTTTGGCTCAGGATAGGGACCAGTGGAGGACTCCTGTGAACAAGGTAATGAACCTTCGGGTTCCATAAAATGCTGGGAAATTCTTGAGTAGCTGCAGATTTGGCTTCTCCTTAAGAAGGTCTCAGTTCCATGGGTAAGGGCATTGAAGCACAGGACACTGCAATAGTTGGACATGTAACTCTATTGAAAAGACACAAAATGCAGACAGAAATTATTGCATAACTGTCATATTAAAAGAGACATTTTACCTTAGGAGTATAGGTTTTTAGGTAGTTCAAGATCGTACCAATGTGAACTTTGATATTATCCGCGTTTAACCTTTGGTTGAGATTGCCAGAAAGTTAGGTTGTCATCGTCAAGTACGTGTTCCTGAAGATCATATGATTTAGATATAGATGAGAATTGCTTATGTGTGAATGAATTATAAAATATTTTTCCCCATTGTGTTGCACGAATGGTCAAAATATTTTAATGAGCATGCAGTAACACTTCTAGTGTCAGCCTCAGAGGATATTAGATAATTCTGAGTCTCCATAATTTAAATTATTCTGGAATCAAATATTAATTATTTCCACTACTTGTAATTTTCACATTTTAAATTATATAATAGTATTGTATGACGAAATTAACTGGCATCACATATCAGATGACTGATCATTTTCGTGGAAATGAAGTAATTTTTACTACCGATCTAGGGTGTGGGCAATATAAGACTTAAATGCATATTGTTTGTTCATATAATTGAAAATACGGAATATAAACACTCACCTTTGTAATATGTTTTCTTTTTCATACTCGGACAGTTCTTGCCCTGTAAAGACAATTTAAATGTGAATNGATCTACCGGTTAATGTCGCTTAGGGAAATTATCACTGTCTCTTATAAAAACCATGGGAAACACACAGATACACTCTGTGGGCAGAATGCAGAGTTTTGGTATGTTAAAGCAGGTGGTAGATATAATAACCACTAGACCTTAAAGAGTTAATACCGTGTTGAACTGATTAAAAATTACAAAGAAAATGAGATTATGGTAAGCAGTATTAAATTCGGTTAAGGAAGCGTTAATTTCACAGCTCTCATGTAACTGGAGTTGCCTTATCACCGTTAAAACTCACGGGATGTTTGGATCTGTCGTGTGGTGAAGTCTCTTTAGTAGGGGGAGGAGAATGTTAGGGGTGGGGAGAGAGTGGGTAGCCGACTAATGGAAGCAGATTACCCCACCAAATATACTATCCTATTTGTTACGCCGGGATACACTTTTCGATGATAAGGTGGTTTTTTTGAATAAAGAGATAATGGAAAAGCCCGCTGGGCCATGCTGAATCTACATCCTCCCTTTCTCGTCATCCTACGGGTTTAGCCGTGCTGGAGCCCGCAGCGCTGGGCTGTGGGCACCGCCTGAATTAATTTGGTAGCGAGAACGTAATATCAACGCACAGTGTTTGGAAACGAAAGGAGATCTTCAGCCTAGAGCACCATGGCTTCTTCTGCTTGCTCAGTTGCTGGTTTCATACATGTGAGGGGTTTCTGTACAGTTACCATGTCACATATATATATATATACACGGTAGTGTAGTTGGTAGAGGCACTATGCTACAAGCCGGATGTCGAGGGTTCGATTCCTGATGGGGTCATTCATTTAGCAAGTGACCTAATCCTTCCAGCGCCGATCACGGTAGCCGAGCGCTCTAAGGCATGGACAGTTTTCGCTCGCTCGGAAGCCGGGATCGTGGGTTCGGATCTGTTTCCTGTGAGGTACGAACTGAATTCTTATATATTATTCTTATACACTGCCGGTCACAGTAGCCGAGCGGTCTAAGGCATGTACTGTCTTCGCTCGCTCGGAACCCGGGACCGTGGGTTCGGATCTGTTTCCTGTGAGGTACGAACTGAATTCTTATATATTATTCTTATACAGTGCCGGTCACGGTAGCCGAGCGGTTAAGGCATGTACTGTCTTCGCTCGATCGGAAGCCAGGATCATGGGTTCGAATCCCACAGAAAGCATGGATGTTTTATAAATCGATATGTTTATTGTGTTTCTGTGTTGTCCTGTGTTTAGGTAGAGGCCTTGCGAAGAGCTGATCACCCGTCCAAGGAGCCCTACAGTCTGTAAAAATTATAAATAAAACTGAGAAAAAGCTCTATGCTCCAAAGTGGGAGCAAGAGGAAGGAATTGGACCCTTCCAGCCCCACTATGGCCCTGGGGTCGACTCAGCCTATAACAGAAATGAGCACTAGAAATCTTCCTGGGCTGTAATGGGCTGCCGGTGCATAACTGACACTCTCACCACCATCTCTGAGCCGACTGTCTAGAAAATATGTGAGCCTCGACGTCTCACAACCCTATGGGCTTTCAGGACCTCTTACAGGGATACCTTTGTCTTTATATACGTATATGCGCATTATATGTGAGTTATATGTGAATATATTCAAGATATGGTGAATGCTGTGTGCTGTTGGTGGGTTGGGGTGAGGATTTAACATCTCATTGAACTATATTGCAAACGCTTGAAATGCAAAATCAACTTGGAGTAATCACATGATACTGCATTGGATGTGTTTGGAGGACTAAGACGATATTTTTGGAGAACAAATCGGTCCGCTTCTAAAGCTTTTTGATTCAAGTCTCGGTCACGTTAAATGTTATTAAAAAAATCATGAGAATTACCGGCTTCATACAGTGCTTTTGAATTTACAGATTTTTCACAATTTGTTCGCAATTTCATGCGTGTCGTCGGTCATATATCCTGTCTGCTCATTTCTACATGCGTGGCAACATTTGACCGCCTCTGTGGTCTGGTGGTCAGGGTTTCCGGCTACAGATCCAGATGTCCCGGGTTTGATTCCCGGCGTTACCAGATTTTCTGAGAAGTGGGTCTGGAACGTGGTCCACTCATTCTCATGTGTATAACTGAAGAGCTATTTCTAGAAAGCCGAGATTAACGGCCGTGGAGTTCCGTTGCGCCGACCACGTAACACCCTCTATCCACTAAAGTTGGCACTAACTTCGCCGATTAGTGGCGGTCGCTCGGTCGATATAGTTCGCTTGAGGACTACATGCCAAGGAGTTTTTATGGTAACATTTGAGGTTCTCAAAACAATGTTTATAACGCCATGTAGTCAGTTCAAATCAACCGACGCTTTTTCTTCGACCATGAAGATAGTGGCGACATGTTCCTCCGAAACGTCGATTGACTTTCAACGGACCGAATGGATTTACTTCCCAGAAGACAGAATTGTTCTCCACATCTGCTCCTCCCTCTGTGTATTGATCTGATCAGCAACGGATAGGTGCGTCTTATCTTTATCAACTTCCACTTAGATTGTCTGTATTTACTTCTTTCTTTTATGTATAGGCAACTAAATTTCTTATATCAGCCACAAATTTTCCTTTTCTCTCTCCTAGTGGTCCCGTGCTCATTTATCGTTACCATAATTATCCCGAGGTGCAACTCCCTGCATTTAAATGTATATATATATATA